>NC_056729.1:642279195-642284195 GCF_019279795.1 Protopterus annectens | reverse complement strand
GTGGAGACCATGTACTCCAGAGCTCGCAGATATAAACTTGCAGGAAGGACTGGAAGATGAAGAGGAGGCTGAAAATAAGCTGTCAAAGAGAAGATGGGGGCTTAGGAGGCGAGCAAACATTGGTACGGTCTGAATCCTCTATCTCAGAAACATTTGGCCCTGGCAGGGGATTAACATAAGACTTTGAGATTTAGGGTGAACCCCATACTGCAAAAAAGAAACGTAATGAAGTGAAGATTCTGAAGCAGGAGCGGCTGACCGGGAGCCTGAACCAAAAGGTCATCCAAATAAGTCAATACTTGGACTCCCTGAAGTCTGCAGAAGGCTATCACTGGGGACAGACATTTGGTAAAGACCCTTGGAGATGCAGAAAGACCAAAAGGCAACATACAGAATGGATAATGTAAGGAAGAAACTGAGAAATGTAAAAACTTCCTGAAGACAGAGTGAATAGCAATTTGTAGGTAAGCATACTTCAAATTCTGGGACACCAGAAAAGCTTGGGGAAGCAACAGAGGAAATTGCGTCTGGAGACAACATCCTGAAGGAAGGAACTTTTAGAAAAATGTTGAGGAAGGAGATATCTACAATGGGCCTCTAAGACCCCTCCTTACTAGGAACCAGAAACATCATGGAGTAAAAACCCCTGCCTTGATAAGAAGGGGAAACGGGCTGGATGGCTCCCTGTACCAAAATATCCTGAAGAACCAAAAGAAAATGAGGTAGCTAGCAAGGAGGGGGAGGTTGATGAAGGCCTGATAATAGAAGAGACTTCCAAACCATAAAATAGCCATTTTGAATAATGGAAAGCAGCTAAGAGTCTGTGGTGATCTGTTGGCAGACAAAAAATGACAGAGTCAGAGAGATACAGGAATTTGGCTGAGGAGTAGAAGTGGTTGAATGTCAAGTGGAAGTAGATTTGTCAGGAAAATCAGGCTTTTTACCCTCAGTATCCTGAGAAGACTCGTCAAGAAAAACGCTCTTGGAAGCCTGCTTATCTCTAGAAGGCTGTCTAGGTTACCTATGGCCAAAAGAAAGGCTTAGATGGATAATTTCTCTGAAATTTAGGAACAGAAGAAAGACTTGTTTCACAACCTGCATAACTTTACGCTAATCTTGTAAAGGTCTGAAAAAGCTCAATGGTTGCAGTGCCAAAGATATTGTGGGTGTCCACAGAAGAATCCAAAAAATCCAGCTTTGATGTCCTCAGGAAGAGCATGCAAGCATAACCAAGCATACCTCATCACAGATCCAGATGCAGCTGCCCTAGAGAAGGCATCAACAGCATTACAGCAGTATTTAATAGAATGACTAGTTACCATAGAAGCACAACCCAAAAGGGAAATGGCAGATGTCTTTGCCTCAGAGTAAGGCATATCAGTCAGAATGCCCCCAAGCTTAAAAAGAAGAGTCCAAACATACCTAGTCACAAGAGTCTGGAAATTAATGGTCCTGAAAGCTAGGGTAGCATGTACGCTTTTTTCCATACCTTTCCATAACACAACTATTCTTACCAGAATGTAAAATCTTAGAGGAGGACAGCAACTTAGATGGTTTATTAGAAGTCACAGAAATAACTGCTGGATCAGAGAAATGACTTTTATACAGAAACGTTTGAGCTTCAGAACTTTAGACAGCCTGTCAGGCTTCTTAGGGGCAGGGGGCTGAAAATCAGGGACCTAAGAAACCAAAATGTGTCCAAGAGGTTATCCAAAAATCGAGGGACAGCAGAAGGCATAAAAGAATCTATTCGCACGAGTTCACACTACCTCTTGTGAATGTCAGAAACCTGGGAACAATACTACTTAAAATGTTCCATCATATGACCCACAGTATCTCCAAAGGACAATTCCTCTGTAGGGGAATCAGGAGAAAGTGACTCCTCCTCTTCAGACTCTAGAGTATGAGAAGAATGGATTTCAGAAGAGTAAGCCAATGACTCCTCACCAGAGTCTTAATCCAACTCTTCTTCTGAGGAATCAGATTCTCTAGGACATTTAGAAAGAGTAGAAGCCCAGGGAGCAGAAGCAGGAACAGATAATCCTTGAGGGGCTTTAGAGCCAGAGGAGCACTGAAAAGTCCCAAAGTAAAAACCTGCCATGCATTGCATGGATTCTTAGCCACAGAGGCCACATGCTTCAGTTTTCTGCTTAGTTTTTAAAGGAACATCAGCTTTAATAAATGTAGGCGGTACAGACCCCCTGCCGAGACTCAATGAGAGCAACAGGCACCTCTTCTCCAACAAGTATTTAGGGAATCCCTCTAATAAAGCCTTCCGATAAAATCAGCCATGGTTCCCCCTCCACATCTGCAGAAATACATTCACATCAATGGTAGAAAGACTGTAGAACCTGCTGCTGCAAACAAAACTGTTTCCAGTCGTAATGCCACCTTCATCAGTACGGAAATTGTAGCGGATGAAAGGACAATTTATATTGCCAGTACTAATCAAATGACCTTGATCCATATGAAATTAGATATTTAACAGTGTGTATACGTGTCTAGAACATTTCTCCCTGGGCCTCCGCTGAAAATTGGCTTAGTTCCAAATCGGACTTTCCTAGTAAACAAATGTTAAATAAATAATAAAAAAAGTATAAAAATATAATTAATATATTTCCACTACAATGATGAACATCTATGCATCTCAAACACAATTTTTTATAAAAATTCTAAAAATCGTATAGGAACACTCTACCAAGTAGAATACAAGCCTACTAATGCAGTGTCACCGTGTGACAAAATAAATTAATCTTGAAAATTAAAACTAATACAATAAAATAGAAGCACAGCAGAATAGGAATTCTATAAACATACATAAACCACAAGATGAAGTACCAATTTCCCTTCTTCACAACCCAACAGATCACTACTGAATATGCAGTGATATTAATCCAAACCAGTAATGCAGTGCCATCATGTGGCTAAACGAAAAACACAGCTACTGAAAACAATGAAAACATTAATACATAAAACATTAACTTATACCACGATACAAGCCACTTCAGAATGCCAATCACTAAATTATACCACAAAGTATATGATGCTGCAGTACAGATGTTCATTAAGCCCAGAGGCAGAAGTGAGGTGCAACTAGAATTGTGGTGCATAGTTTTTTCCTGTGATCTAAAAAAAACTCTCGCCAAACTAACTGCTTAAGCATACATCTACAGTAACTTGATCAGTCCCAGTGAACATCAAATGTACTCCTTAATGCCTTTTGCAATGCTTATATAAAGCATTTTTTCATGCTTGTTGCAAACATCACTCAGATGTTCAGATATTCAAAATTAATTACGTCAACATAAAATGCACTATATAGAGAGATAAACTACTGGCTGGCTACAACATGCAATTAAGCTTCCAATTTCAAAAAAATTGTTTTGTATCAATGAAGAAAAAAATTGCACTTCTAAACATGCTGGCAATTTATACAATGTCTGCTGGGCCAAAAGCAGATCAGTTTCTTCGCAGTCAATGTTTTCTATGTTGCAGCTTGAGTTTAATTTCCTCTATCAATTAAAATAATGCAAAGCAGTATTAAGCCTTCCAAACATAGAGGCATTTGTCAGGAAGGAAATGTGCCTAAGTTTTTAAATGATATTGCAAATGTCTGTATTTCTACATTAATACGTAATAAATTCATCTATCCATCCAAAACCCCTTTTCCTCATTTTTTGCATATGGGACTAGGGTGTCATTTCACCAGTGACAAGCCCAAGTTAAAGTATTATCCAAGGTCTGCTTCTCATTATGACGGCAGAGCTTCTCTAGAACTCAATAACGCCAGTAGTTAATGTGGGTGACCACCTACCTAGTGTAATTCCGATGTGCAAAACAATGACTCAAGTCATAAGTAAAAGAACTGACCTCTCTGTCCATGTACCAAATTTGTCCAGTTCTGAGAAACTGTGATTTTTGGAAGGTTTACAAAAGCATGCACAGGGTGGCAACTCCTGGCATGGAATAATGTCTTTTTACTAAAATGCTTTCCGTAAAAAGCAGTAGCTACAGATGCATTAGACAGGACATCCACCACCAAACTACCTCCAGTGGGGTGCAGTTGGGGAAGAATTCAGGGACAGTGCTGGTCATTCATTAATTACCTGCCATTTCCTGACTGGGGATAATTTTTCCTGCTCCTGCGGGCACTATTCCCACTGTTAATGGACCCCCCTTTCTTCTCCTCCCTGGGGAAGTTGTTGTATGTCATGCTGGGATCCAGTGTTGGTTCCTTTGCACTTCTGTAAGTGACTGTTGAAAAGGCATAAGGATTTTGCACTTTTTTTCATGTTTTTAAGATGCTTGCTCACTTCCTTGCCAAACAGCAGGAAACCTCAAGGAGGAATCCAAGGGGGGCATTTTACTGTCTTCTGTTAAATCTGTTAGCCACAGTCAGGCATGCCCATAGCAGTGTCAGCAGCTGGGTCTCTAGCCAAACTCTCAATCATGTTATAAACCGCCAGGATAATGCTGCTTGTAGGGATTGAGGACATGGCAAAGGTCCTGTATTGTCATTTTGGCATCCTGCTTGGTAGGTCCTTGGCTACACTCTTTACCTGGTCCATGAGGTCCATCTGAAAGAGACTCGTATACTAATTTAGCATCCTCAGTGACAGGGTGGAAGATGTAAAACAATGCATTTGTTTAGCCAGTCCACAGTCCCAGGCTCTCAACCTGGAGAATGGACAGCTGGGTTCCGAGGTGTGGAAACATTTCAGAGCTGCTGCACCAATTAATGTTACATTTTGGGGTCTCAGGTCACACAGACTACTCTCTTGGGATGATTTGGAAAACTGTATACCCTTCTGCAGCACGGAAACTGCTATGTCCAGGGTAATGGACCAGGAATTAAATTCTAAAATTATGTCATTCTGGAAATAGACAAGCAAAAGAAAAAACAAAAAAGATCATCTGATGCTGAAAAATAACAGAGACAAACACACAGAAAACAATAAAGCAGCCATGTTACTACTGAAGAAGATCTGCTCATTTTTTCA
>NC_056729.1:641741695-641896695 GCF_019279795.1 Protopterus annectens | reverse complement strand
GATGTAGTTGAAACCATCATTAATTTAAAGAAATTTACTAGGAAGTTAAATTTAAGATATATTTTGAAAGATGTGAGAAAAAACAACAGCATGTTTTTTAAACCTTCTAACTTTAATCCAGCTTTAATTCATACTATTCAGGTGTTTGAAACAACATGTGAGAATGAGATTAGAGCTTTGCTCAATAACAAGAGTCAATATTATTTTAATAACTTGAATGTCAACATGAGAAAAGCTATGAAAGAGTTAGTGAATTCTAGAGACATCAGAATAATGAAAAGTGATAAGGGAGGGCTCACTGCATTGATGACTCAAAAGGATTATATTAATAAAATGGAATCTATGCTCAGTAATGTGAATGAATATAATATTGTTTCGACAAAGGACATAGAGAAAAGTTTCAGATATGTTAACAGCTTTTTGTATGAAAATTTGATGTGCAGTAATATGGATTCTGCAATGTACAATTTTTGTGAAGTAGAACATCCTAGAATAGGAGTGATGTTTGGCATTCCTAAGAGTCACAAAAGCCTAATGGACCCTCCCTTCAGACCTATTATTTCTGCCCCGAATTATGTCACAGTGGGTATGTCAAAAATGATTGATGCAATACTTTGTCCTATTGTTTGTAAAATGAAGTTATATTTGAGGGACTCTTGGGATTTTTTAGATAGTATTCCTTTTGTGAATGAAGCTCATTTATTCAGTCCAACACAGCACATTATGTTTACTCTAGATGTAGTGTCTTTGTACACGTCCATACTCCACGACAAGGGGATAGGAGGAATGAAAGCATTTTTACAGCAATGTAGTAATATATCTAATGGAGAAGTCAGTTTTATTGTGATTCTATAGAAGTTATTTTAGAAAATATTTTTTTTATTTTTAATCATAGATTTTACAAGCAAGTTCAAGGAGTTGTGATGGGGTCCCCAACAGCCCCAGTTTTTGCCAACTTAGTTATGGGGTGGTGGGAACACACTATCTTGGACTCCCTGAAAACTGAATTCAAGGTCATTTATTACAAAAGATTTATAGATGATTTAATTTTTATTTTATACGGAGGGGTTCGAAAAATGCAGTTATTTTGTAATAAGTTGAATGAGGTTTCTGACTTCTTGAAGTTTGTTATGGGATGTTATGGAAATTCCATTAACTTTTTGGATGTAACTTTGACATGGAATGCATTGGAAGAAAACTTTACTAGCAGTATTTTTCTTAAAGAAACTTTCAAGAATAATTATTTACATGCAACTAGTCAACATCCGAAATTCATGCTGAATAATATACCTAAAAGCCAATTCATATGAGCTAGCAGGATGACTAGTGTTGATGAGACATTTATTAATGAGCTTGAATTCATCATACAATTGTTTTTGGAGAGGGGCTACAGTGAGAGTTTGTTAAGGGAAGCAGCTGATGACATCTCTAAGCAACGTGCAACCTTGTATCCACCCATTTTGAAAAATAGGCCAACACTCCAAGTTAAGGAATCTGAAATTTTATGTTTCAGTATGAATATGAGTGTTGACAATATAGGCATACGTAATATTATAAACAATAATTGGAAGATCCTCAAAGGAAATGCTGCTTTAATGGCATTTTTAAGATATATAGGTACATACACATATACAAAGACAAAAGGTATTAGTGGCCATACTAATGTAGAAGTAATGTGGACGTACTGGGTGCAAAGTATATCCCTCAGCCACAAGCCCTGTAACTGGTACCTGTGGCATGTGTAGTGTGGCAACCATTCCCAAAAAGGGAATACTTACATTACATATATACCCACTCACAATTCAAAGGACATGACATGACACACAGGTATGTATACACAGGCAACCTTGTGTACTATACAATAATGTATGCCATTACTTACAGCACCTTTAATTTGAAATATTTAACCAGTGATGGATGCAATGCCCACACAAAACAGTAGATGCAGACAGTGTGGATATATAACATACCAGGCCAAGCCCTTCAATTCATACAACAGTAGACAAAGGATTTGCCTTCAAGATAAGTAACAATCAACAATATCATATGTAGTACAGCAGCCTCCAATAACACCCTGTAGTCAAGCTCTAGGGGGACATTCATTATTTCTGGTAATGTCAATGTATCTGTCACATGTATGGACCCTGACCAACACATGTTGTGGGAGTCCACGATATGACTGGGATGATAGCAGGAATGGTAGCAGTAAATAATGATGGGCCATTACCTAACAACCCCTAACTGTATCACAGCAGGAGAAAGCCAGCCATATATGTGGAGGACAGAGGCAGGAACACAGGGCCATACTCCCAATATTGCTGTTACACACCCTGGAAATTGCTGGTGTTACAGGATTAGTTGCAACATACCCTTATGTAGGAATAAGACATCAGGAACACAAATGGATGTAGCCATGTACTGATAGCAGAAAACACACACACTGTCAGCGTAATATCTGACACAGGACCTGTGTGGTGGACAGACAACACATGATAGGCATACCTCTGTCCAGCAAGAGGATAGGCCCACAGTGGTGAGCTATGCAGACAGATTGCATTCCAAGGTAAACTAGTATGTACACACACACACCCCATAACACCAGTACTATACAAAGCATAACACAACACTACTCACAGTCTGTCTGTGGTTCCTGATCCTCCTAGATATATGTGGCTGCCCTGAGTGTGCAGGTTCTCCTGTAAGAGGTATTGCTACCTGCTGTCTGTAACACTGATGCCCACACACAGGAAGGATGTCCATCACATAGGAAATGTAAAGGGAACACACCCACATAATGTAGGGATTTATAGTGTGTGGCTGGCATGACAATGGTAATTGGAAGTACTACACATGTGTAATCATATATATATGGCTATCTGGATAAGTATATGCACATATATTTCCACAATATGTCCAGGACATGGAGTGTAGCCCTACCCTAGCCCCTATAGTCCCACAGTCATAGTGCAAGGGGATGTCAGGTATGTATAGCAGGTATATTAGTAGACTATTGCTACTGTCATTGGGATTGTCTTCACAGACATGGTGTGTGTAGAAGGTCACATCTGCTTATAATATGTGTGCCATTGGCTATTGACAGACATCCTAAGGATATCAGTGTAAAGTACTGCTGCTATCATGTAATGCCCCTGTGGACTGCAGCAGAGATATTGGGCAATGTATGTGGAACTTCTGACACACCCCGTACAGTCCAAAGTTATACACATAAGCCCTTACTGCACAACATGTGTACCATGCCTGACAATATGGATGTAGACAGCCATGTAGATGGATATACCACATAACGACTGTTAATTATTTGCCACCATAGGTTATTCATTCACACACTCCTGTCTGGCCTGACACATAATGACTGCTGGTACAGGGATGCCATGGCCACATACTACCCACTAGATATTGACATACATATGTACAGCATCCCACTGCTCTATCTGACATACATGACTTTTAAGGGAGGCCCTGCAGCAGTACATCTGGCAGGTATCTGCCCATGATATCTCACTGGGTACGTACACTAAGCTGCTAGGCATGTAACAATGCACTGTGCAGGCTACAGGCAGACTGGCTCAAAACTGGCCTACATCTCCTATGGGGGAATGCACATGTACCTGCATATATAGCAGGCTCAACAGGCATGTCACAGCAGAGGGTAAGATACACCTGTGTGAAAGTGCATAACCACAACCAATGTGAACACAGCCACAGCCTCATATGGAAAACTAGCATAATATGACAGTATATGGACTATCTGTTCTACACCATTCTCAGATGTGCCACTCACAGAATGACCCTACATATACTGGGCTGCTACACAGTTTGGTCTGATGTCTGTCTGTGGTATGGGACATGTGTGTGTCTGGCCTACAAACATGTACGCCACTATGGTACCATACAGTGGGGCAGCATGCAACATCAGATAGGAGGGGAACTAGAACAATGACATCTACCACAGTCTGTACACAGGCTAAAGTACATATTAACAATACACACACTGCCGACATTCACCATAAGTACACAGACCTCAGTACTGTACAAACATTCACAGAATGTCCAGTATGTCATGAAGTATAACCCCTACTGTACATAACATGTGTAGCAGTCTGAGATATCACTGGCTTGTTATCTGATATGATGACACTAATTATGGTGTACGGCACATATGCACCTCTTCATGCACGACATATGTAAAAAGGTTGACAGAGGTGTGGCTGAAAGTACATACACAGGGTCACTATTGACATTTTGCTATGATAACCTCATACATTTACTGTTGTAACAGGGTTTGTTGCAACATATGTCCTATGAGGGATTTGAAGTCAGTAACTGTCACGGTCTTCACCATCTACAGACTGCAATCCTCACACTGCCTTCTACAGTCCACATATAGATGCTCCGTGGGTAACACATGAACCCAAAGGCACAACACTGCCCAGTCTGCACATGACGCTGCAGATGGGGATTCCTCATAAACATGGAACTGACATGGCAGGTATTGCGACATGTACAACAGCCATATCCACACAAACACTGTTAAACCAACAGTACTCCAAATGCAGTATAGCAGAACTTACAGTCTCTAGTCAGGTCAGGCAAATCGCCCTCCTGTTTCTTGCCCTCTTTCCTCAATGTATGTTGTTAGAGGTAAATCTCCATTCCTTCTGAAATGCTGTTTGCCAAACAACAGATCTAGTTCCTGCTCACAAGTGAATGAAAAGGCCCAACACCATCATGATGTTCCTAGATATTGGAGTGTGTTTCCATGCAATTGGCTATGGGAATGTTACCACAGCTGTTCCACATGCAATTAGCTAAGGGAGGGCTGTAATTCGTGCAGAGGCCATTAGGTGACCACGAGCATCACTTAAAATACACATGCTGCTGCCTAAGCAAAGCATGTGTGGGTCTCCACATCCACCAGAGAGGGAGTGGGAGAGGCAGACAGAGGCAAATACATGCCAGGGAGGGGTGAGAGAGTAAAACCAAAGCATGTTTGCGTCACACACCTACCAGCATAGGGTATCAAACCCCCAACAACTATGTAGTGCTATCACAGTTTGATGCAGTTATGGCATGTGCCACATGGGTTACCTGTTGTGGAGCGCTCAGAACATATATGTGATGTTGAGTGACATTTACAACAAGGATACGGTAGATATACAGTAGGTGATGTACACATACCTGTCTGCATGAACAAGTGCCAGTGTCAACACAGCCACACTCTCACATGGATGCACACACATTGATACACTTGGCAGGGCCAGCAGTACAACTCATCAGTAGTGGGATTGCCACAACACATCACTGTGCAGGTATCACATGCACCACACAGGTCATATGGATATTGTATGGGCAAAGATTATGAGGAGGTGTCAGAGATCATACAGCATGCTTCAGTATGGCCATGGGGGTTGTAGTGAGTGTGGATGTGGACGAACGCACCACACAACACACACACACAAACACTCAGGGTGTCAGTACTGACATGCATGGGTGCATATCTGCACGGGTGTGTGATGGTCAACTGTGCCAGCAGGCTATACAAGGGTAGGTGATGGGTATTAACATCAGGCCACATGACAATGGTCTGCATTGTGGCTCAGGGCTGTAGTTTATGCATTTGCCCACACAGGTGGGTATTGTATCCCCCATCCAGTCACCTGGGTGACTATTGTGTGTGGCCAGTGCTGTGCATCGCTTGCCATATATGTGTTCCTTAGTCCATGACATGGATGGTGTCTAGGATATGCACACCTCCCACATGTATGTACAGTGACATATGGAACTGTACCTGGGGTGTCTGGCCCATGTTGTGAACACAGATTATCATCAGATGTGCCAGTCTTGCCCAAATGTGGCAGGAACTGGTAAGGGGCAGTAGGTTTACCCTGCACCTACATTGATAGCATGCTAACAGCATTCCCTGATGTCAGTGGCATCTGTCCATACAGAGCATGTTGTCAGGTATGGCATGTCCATTGGTGGTCACGTGTGAAGGCACCACACGTGCTGCAGGCATCCACTGGGGAACATGGGGGAGGTGCACTGTCTGTATGTACATGCATGTTGGACAGATGGGCAGGGGGACATGCCCCCTGTAGCCCACTGCTATCACTCCATAGTTACTATCAGTGGCCAACATGCAGTGTACTACCCACATATTGGCTGTTGCCTAGGCATGTGTGTGTGTATGAGACATGGGTTGAGAGTGTGCTCTAGGTAATACTGGGGTTGCTAACTGTGATTGCCTGGCATTGATGTCACATGTATGGGTATGGATTTGCAACCCAGCCTCTCAGCTATTTTACATCTGTTATCCCTGTATGGTTGACATTGTGATATATAGTAGGGGCACCATCTAAGAAATATGCAAAACCTGCTCTACATTGGCCACAGATGTCACACACTCACAACCACCTCTACACAAGATATGGGTTACAAACACACCTACACACACACACACACACATGCACCTGTCATGTCTGGGAGTAGAACCCCTACCTAACTAGTTTATTATACTACAGCACTACACAGTTACAGTACATGCCACGGACATTACTGGAGTACTCCTTCCCCAAAGATGTATTTCACAATGAATGGCATCAGCAGGATTACCAAAGTAGGGCATTTGAAATGTACTGCGAGTGACTAGCCTAAAATGCATTGCTCCCTACACAGACAGTGAGATAAACACAAAACATCCACAACCGACGTGTGGGTATAGAACCCCTGACTGAGGTCTATATCACAGTACAGCATGGAGCTGTTATGGGACATACTACAGGGATTACTAGAGAACATTTTCCCAAAAGGTGTATTTCACAATAAATGACATCAGCAGGATTGCCAAAGTAGGGCAATTGAAATGTACTGTGAGTGACTAGCCTATAATGCATTGCTCCATACACAGACATTGAAACACACACAAAACATCCAGAACTACCATGGGTGGAGATGAAACCCTACCACAGTTCTAAATCACACTCCATCAGTACGCAATTACCAGATGTGCTATAGAGATTACTGGGCTACAACCTTCCAAGAGGTGTATTTCTAGGCTGGTGACATCAGCAGCCTTGACAAAGCTGAGTATATGAATTGTAATGAGTGTGAGTACCCTACAAAGCATTGTTCTCTACACAGTGAGAGACAGACAGACACGCACACACACATTGCCAAGTGTGGGGTTAGAGCACCCAGCTAACTACTTCATCACGCTACATCACTATGCAATTACAGGACATGCTACGAAGATTACTGGGCAACAGCCTTCCCAGAGGTGTATTTCTAGGCGGGTGACATCAGCAGCCTTGACAAAGTTGGGTATATGAATTGTAAGGAGTGTGAGTACCCTAAAAAGCATTGTTCTCTACTCAGTCAGAGGTAGACAGACACACACAGATTCACACACACAGTTGCCAAGTCTAGGGTTAGAACACCTACCTAACTACTTTATCAAACTACAGCAGTACGCAGTTACAGGATGCACTACGGATATTACTGAGCAGCAATCTTACCAGAGGTGTATTTCTAGGTGGGTGACATCAGCAGCTTTGACAAAGTTGGGTATATGAATTGTAAGGAGTGTGAGTACCCTAAAAAGCATTGCTCCCTACACAGTCAGAAACAGACAGACAAGCACACAAACACACACACAGACACACACTCACACACGCAGTTGCCAAGTCTGGAGTTGGAACGCCTACCTAACTAGTTTATCACACTACAGCAGTACAGAGTTATCGGACGTGCCATGGAGATTACTGGGTTACAGCTCTCCCAAAGGTGTATTTCACATTGGATGACCTCAGCCGGCTTATCATAGTAGGGCTATGGGGAGGGCGGTGTGTACATGGGCCATAACCCATTTATTAAGGGGTTGACACTCCACATGCAGGCACACACAGGGTCATATTTCACAGGTACATGTATACAGCTACTAGATGACTAGCACGTGCACCACATAGTCTGTAATGCTGGCAGATACTGGTGGCTATTATCTGCGGTGGGTGACATTTGCACCTCATGTATTTAGGGCCCTTTGGCTGTGTGCTGGGTGGGACAGGCCTGGATGGCTCCTTGTCATGGTCACCCTCTTCCACACATCTATGTCCATCTACCTTTGGCTTATTATAGTGTGTTGCCCTTACATATATGTCTGTATTCCTATCCACTGTGTGTGCAAAGCAGGAGTGGTGCATACTGACATGTGTCTGCACTAAGAACTGCGACTGCCAGATATGTCTGGTCCACTGGTGTGTGCAGACATGACCTTCATGTGTTTAAGTGTGTGAGCATTTCCAGTATGACCTTTCAGTATGTTGTTGACTGCCATTACCTTCATTTCTCTAAGTGTGTGAGGATGCCCAGTATGCCCTTCTGTTTGGAATGTGTGGACCAATACCAGGTAGTTTTTACTCTAGTGCAGGCTATTGTCTTGTAAACCTACAGGTAGCAAGGTGTTTATGCTGAGTATCCATCAATCATTTGGGGACAAACTGTGCAGGGGATAATGTGTACTGTATGTGATTGTGTCTGTGCTGCTTCAGCTGCATGGTATCGCTGTTAGCAGAGATATTCAAACATGTGTACTGTTATACACAGTGATGTTGTCTGTCTTCATGTACTGCCAGGTGGTCATTCTTGCTCACAGTGCTGTCTTGGGGGACAAGGGTGACTGCAGCTGTGTCCAGTATTGTGGGCAGACACCTACGTATTCATGGTACGTTATGCCATTCTGGAGGGGGAGCTGCAGACACTTGCTGCTGGGTCTCTGTATCTGGTTCAGCACCTTGGTAGAGTGCTGGCAGAGGATACCATACTTCTACACCCATTGACAAGACAGTATGGTCTTATCTTGCTGTGGCAATGCCTCACAGCTGTACAGATTAGCAGGGGTTGCCCAGAGGCAGGAGCCATGTGTCACGACATTAACCCTATTGTGGTGTACAGGCAGATGTGTAGGCACCCATTCATGTATTTGCAGCCAGAGATAGTGTGGGCACACAGCTTGGTGTCAGATCCTGCACATTCCATGCTGGCCATGCTCCCCCCCCGTTATTGTAACCTTTTCCATACATTATGCAGACATTCTCTGATACTTCCCCTAAGGGTATCACCCCATCACAGGTGTGTGTTAGTGGTGGTCCACATTTCATGCAGTGGGTCATGGTGGACATATTGCTGTGGTTTGTCCACAGGGCCTTGCATATGGCTTATGTGGAGTGTGTTATGTTATTTTTGGGTGTCCATGACTTAACATTCATTGGCAGTATGTGTGAGACACAGGCCTTTGGCAGAGGCCTGTGGGGCATTAGGTTGCTGCGGGCCACTTGTGGCAGGCTGTTGCATTCTGGCAGGCCTACAGTTGTAGACCACCAGAAAGTATATTCCCCTGGGGTGACAGGGTAGGTGTGATGAGTGTTCATGCACATTCCTTCTATCAGTCTTGATCAGGTGGTGTGGATGCTGGCAGTGTGATACGTACAGCTAGGGACACACCTGCATGGGACACATGCACTGCATGCTGCATTCTTCCATTATTACCATGTACAGGAGGGGTCATACTGTACCCATTCCTCGCAGCAGGGATATGGCCAGTGAGGTACCTGTGGGTGGTGTTTGCATGAGCTGGGTGCATGTGTGCTATGGCCACTACTTGCATCTGACACACAGATAAGCATGGGCCATTCCAGGTATGCTGGCATTTGCAGGTGCACCAGCTGTTTCCCAATACATCAGTCCTGCCTGCTTTGTGATCTGCAGTTGGTAGAGCGGGCATCACTGGTATCCCCTACTACGGGACCGGTTGCTGTGATGCTTACCTGTATGTACAATTCCAAGGGTGTCTTCATTTCATAGTGATACAATGTATACTGTATGTCTGGGGTACTTCCCCCTGTGAATTGCTTGTATATCTAGCCCAACATCCATGCCATGTCAGTCTTTCCAATGGTGACACATATTATCACCATCCATTTACATTGGCTTACTGCTGGCGGGTGGTATACTGGTGGGCATTGTCCTTGGCACTGCAGGTGTGAGGGCTTCTCCCTGTCATCAGCAGTACTGGGCTATGGGCTCTAGGTCTTACCTCGACATGCATACATACTGACTACTCTCACACAATATGAAACACACACCATCCTAACGCACACAGACCTGCATATTGTGCACATGCATCTCTGCTCCACTCGTATTATACCTACGCATGCATGTTACTACATTTCTACACTGGATTGGGGGGGCAAACTGTTACTACATTTCTAGGCTGTAATGGGGGTGGGGCACACCTGACTGTTTCTACATGTCTACATGAGAGTGGGGGGGGGGCACACCTGACTGTCATTACATTGCTATGTAGGATGGGGGGAGCACAAGTGACACATACACATTTGCTATGACTGTACTGGTATTTCATGCACTCCATTTCATTCTGTATTGCTACCTATCATGCTGCCCAGAGGCACACCTGTGTACTACAGATCGTGGCTTTGGTTGCCCTACATATTATTGTCTGACATCCTACCCTTCAGAACTGGCATCCCACTGCCTGCCTTGCTGTGGTCTGTCTGTGTAGGCCTGGGGGTGGGGTTAACTCTAGCCATCATTTGGCACAGGCCCTGTTTGGGTTTGCGTCCACCTGTCCTGCTAGCTGCAACTGTTGTTGGGTATGTGAACCATCCTGACTGGTGTGTGGGTCATATGGTCACACATTTCGCACAGCACATTTCCTGCATTGGTTTATTTCACCCTGTGTAGTACTGGCTACTATGGTGACTCCAGTATGTGTTACACATGTCAAGGTGCCACTATGGGTGTCTACTGTCTGCTGTCATAACATTCAGCCGCCCAATTCCCTTGCATGCTCACAACCATACCATAGCTACAGGTGACAAAACATTCTACTCCATTTGGCAATTGGTAGGTTGATTGACTTACCTTGTGGGTGTGCCAGACTTGCGGATGGTGCTGGAGGGCTGCCTGTGTCAGATGCACATAGTACACTCCCTATACATGGTTGAGCACAGGTAGTGTAATGTTTAGCATCACTTTTACTGTATGTGCGAGTCGGAGAGAGGTGTCATTCCCTGGGACCCTACTGTGTAAGTGCATGTGCTATGCGTTGCCTCTTTGCCAAGGCCAGGGCATACTGGGCACGCCTCCTTCTGCCTACTGGGACAGGCTCAGGTTCTTCCTCCTCTGGGTCACTCTGTGCCTGTGCAAGCCTTGGCATTCGTGGGGGGCTGTGTGGCCCTGCCCCATGCTGTTCCTGCTGCAGTTGTTTCCGCAGGATCATATTGTGTAGCATCAAACATGCCATAACAATTTGGGTACATGTAGCTGGTGCATACTGCAAGGTTCCACCGGATGTGTCCAGACACTGGAACCGTGACCTGAGCATCCCAAACACATGCTCTATTATATGTCTGGCCTGTGCGTGTGCCTCATTATTGTGTTGTTGTCCAGATGTGTGTGCATTTCTGATGGGTGTCATCAGCCACGGCTCCAGTGTGTACCCAGCATCACCCACTAGGTCACCATAGAGGATGCCCCCATTGGCAAATTTCTGGTACAGCTGTGTCAGATGCCATATGTGGGAATCGTCATAGCTTCCAGGGCAGCCAGCACACACATTCATTATAATGTCCTGGGCATCACATACGACCTGGCAGTTGATGGAGGGGATGCCCCTGCAGTTGATGTAGGCCCTACCCTGATCACCGGGTGGTGCTTTGATTCATATGTGCGTGCAGTCTATAGCACCCACTACCTACCCTGGGGTATTCTGCTCTTTGGTGGAAGAGAAGCATATTGCTGGTCAACACCTCACAGATGTTGAGGAAATATACGTTCTCACTGGCATGTGCTGACATGGCATCCAGGAACTGGTGGAATACTCTGGATGCTGATGCCTGTGAGATCCCCATGTTATCCACAGTTGTGCTTTGGGAGGTACCTGTGGCTAGTATACCTAGGCCTATACATACCTTGGTATCCACTGGGATGAGTTCCCCTCGTTCGGTTTGGTGTGTCAGGTATGGCCGGCACAGCTCTACTACTTGCTGTAGGAGGTCTCTGTCTACCCTATAGCGCTCCAGTATCTCCAGCTCATGTAGCCCCCTGGTAGGTTACCCTGGGTCTGTACACTCTTCTCGTCTCCTCACTGTGGGTTGTTCGGCAGCATGCACATCCTTGCCACCCTCCGCCTTTTGCACATGCTCTTCTATGTTGCCTGCAGCAGCCCTTCTCATTTTGTAGGTTTGTTTATTAAAAATTCCCCACTTGTATACACCAGTTGTGTAGAGTGTGGGAAAAACCATTGGGAAGGTGTTTGCTTAGTTTATAGTAGTGGTCTGGGCTGGGCTGCTGCCTGTGTAATTGGCTGATTCTGATACATTTCACCTGCCACATATGCTAGTTCTCCTTGATTACTTTCCTACTGCTGATTTCCCTTCCCATTGCCCTTCTGTTTGGGCCCGGGGCCACGCCGTGCAAACAGAGTACTCGGATGTGCACACTGCTGCTGATCCTGGTTTAACTTCTTTTCTTTTCCTGTATATCCCTGTGCACGGCACGCACACCCGCTTACACTTTGTAAAGAGAGCTGGGCAGGTTTAGACACACCCCCTAGGTTGGCTGTGCTAAGCTGGGAGCATACCCAAGCCACTGGGCTCCAATCTGTGTACAGTATGCCTGACACACCCACCTGTGATGTCACCTACCTCCTAGTCTTGTACTCAGCTGTTCATACTCTTACACTTTTGGGACCTGCCTCACATGCTGGGGAAAGCTGGGATTCACTATCCTTCCCATCATTTGCATTAGATTGCCTGCTAATGCATAGTTACATGTGTCACACTGTGCCTCCCCCCTTAGCAACCACTATTCACTGGCCAGGTTGTCTTTTGCCTGCCATTGACTTGCATGGTGGAATACTGATTTTAGTTAGACTGCTTTTTACAGGTTTATTTTCTTATTTCCTCACCGATCCCATTTGGGCACCGCTGCCCTAGGCCTCAACAGCCGTGATCAGCGGACATATAATAAAAGTTGTATTTTGTACATTTTTGCATTGTTTGCAATGCCTGTGGCCTTCTACTTGGCCATTGGCATGCTTCCTCAATGTTATGCAGCCTTTATTTGGGGCTGTTATGTCCCCATTTTGTATTTTGCAGTACCGTACTCGGTTACTAAACAAGTACATTTCTGCATATTATGCTAGTCCTACACGCCCTGATTCCTGCTTCCTGGATGGCAGATTCACCTCATTTGCATGGTTTTCACCTGCAAATGGAGTAATTTGCATACAGGGGCTGGGGACGTGCAGCACTAGTGCTACAGCGCTTGTGCAGATCAGACGTGCACGAAAGTGGATCGCTAGGCCGCCATATTGGCAAAATTTCATCTTACACTAATCATGCACGCCGTGCAAGCTTTTGAGAATCCGGGGGTCTGTCTTTCCTCTCACTTAACTAATTGTCTGCTGATATGGGAATACATATTCTATTTTAATATGTTTTGAGGAGAAAGTGCATAAATATACTTAAAATATTCAGGTTAAGATATTGGTATGGCCAAACCCCAATAAATAATTGTTCTTCACAAGAAACAATATGGAGATCGAATGCTCCTTGAAAATGAGAAAGGGAGGCAGGATTTCAGCATCCCATCTTACCCACATGGTGGCAGGGGGGAAAAGAAACTTACTCCATATATTGCATTATAGTGGCTAGATGTCAGTTTGCGAGTTTTCTATAGTCGGGTATAAGTGAATGACCTTTTGATCCTATGGTAATCTCATTAAAAATTAATTCAATTCAGATTATCAGAGAGAACTTTTTTAAGGACACAAAAATCTGTACATATCAATTTTCAAATTTTAGAAGGAAAGAAAGTCCTTAATTTTGTGCATAAGAAACCATGCCCCAAGTCTGTATCTCTATCAGTTTAGCTGAATGTCCTTTTCTTAAATTAATCTACTTTTTCCTAATACTTAACATTGAAATAGTCATACTTATTTTTATTCTAAAAATAAACAGGATAACTTTCAGCTTTACACATCTAAAGATGTTTATTTTGTTTTTCAGATCACACATTTTTGTCACCTCATATTGTCCAGTTATAAAAGACACATTGTTCACTTTTCTTCTAACCTCTATATCCTTTACAGAAAGCCTTATGTATAAACTCTTGTGCACAAGAGTGCCTACTCAAATTCCCAATATGCTAATTACTTAATATCAACTACACAGAGCAATAAACATCTGATTAGCCATTAGTGTTGACTGTTTATGTCACTTAAATATGTAATCTTATTTATTTGTTATCAAAATAAGCTCACAATATACTATTTTTCATTTTCAGAGAGAGGGAGGGAGAGAGAGAGAGATAGAGAAAGACAGAGGGAGAGGGGGAGAGAAAGAGAGAGGGAGACAGAGGGAGAGAGAGAGAAGTGGAGGAGAGAGGGGGTGAAAGAGAGGGGGGAGAGGGGGAGAGGGAGACCGAGGGAGAGAGAGAGATAGGGAGAGGGAGGGGAGGGAGAGACGGGAGAGAGAAGGGGAAGAGAGAGAGGGAAGAGAGGGGGAAAGAGAGGGAGAGGAAGGGAAAGAAGGGGGAGAGAGAGGGGAGGGGAGAGAGAGAGGGAGACACAGAGAGAGAGAAAGAGGGTGGGAGGGAGAGAGAGGGGAGTGGGGAGAGAGAGAGGGAGATAGTGGGAGAGGGAGAGATAGGAGAGAGGGGAAGAAAGAGGGAGGGAGAGGGAGAAGAGAGAGGGGAGAGAGGGATAGAGAAAAATAGGGAGGAAAAGATAGATAGGGGAGGCTGCCACACCATTCCCAAGCACATTATTTGAGTTCAAGCAGAGTAAGTGAAGCTGCTGTGGATATGAAGTAAGAAGGGATGGGTATATAACTTAGATTTTTAGGCAGCTCTTGGAAGGGGGATTTAGTTTTATCTTTATTATTTATTTGTTGTTGTTGATCAGAAAAGTCTGATTGGAAAAAGTTCATTTTCATCAGTGGCCTCCAGGAGAATAGTGCCTTCTAAATGTGAACAGGATAAACTATATCTTTAAATGTGAACAAGTACTTTTTCATTCCTTGTAGTCCTTTACTCTCCATTCTTCACTTGCTTCCTTACTGCTATCTAATTTTCTTCCCTGAAATTTTCTCTAAATATACCATAAGCCTGTTTTTCCCTCACTTCATATTTTAATTCCCATTTGTGTAAGACTAACTTACCTTTAATTTCCCCACAAATTTTCTAAAATTTCTATAAATATTAAATGATTGTCATATACCTTGTATTGATTTTTAACCAACATTTTTATATCATATCTAATTTATTATAATTATTTAAGCTGCAGATGTTTTTGTTTTATTTTTGAATATTGTAAAATTATTGTTCTCAAAATGTAAATGTAAATAAATCTAATTATAGTCCATGTATTTTATATATAGATATAGATTATATATATATATATATATATATATATATATATATATATATATATAATTAGATATATATAATTTACAGACACATACTATATATACATGTACAGTTTACAATGGCATATTTAGCTTTCAACTTTGTACATTACATTAGTACATGTAGAGGTTTACAAATGGTTAAGCGTTGTATCATCTATAATATTTGTGTATTTGCTAGTCATGCTACAGAATTATTTAAAAGTATTAACCTTTGTAGGATAGTGTGTATGTAGGTAATAATTGCAAGGAAGATTCAGACATTTTGAGAGTATAGTGAGAGTTTAGAGTGTGGTAAAGGAGATTAATAAGTTAAAATAATTTAGGTGAAGTGAGAAAAGGGAGAGAAAGAGAGATGTACATGATTGGAAAGGGAGTGGGTTAAGATGGGGAAGAAATATGAAGAAAATGCTGGGATATTAGTGAGTCGGCCTGGTTTCGAGCATGAGCTTGACCTAGATTTATTTGGATGTAGTTTGAGCAGGCTTTTTAAAGTATGGTATTTTGTCAATCAGTTTGATGTGTACCAGGATGATTTTTCATATTTTTGATACCTAGCAGGAGATTCTCTATTGAGTTATTAGATTCAATTGTTTTTAATAAGAACTTGTTGGCAGGGTGGGGGTTCCCTAGGGGCTTAAGGCAGTAAGATATTTTTAGTATGGGGCATTTATATGGGTAATGAATAAGTTTATATGCAGATCCTTATTGCAAATGTTTTATGATGTTGCTTAGTTCAAACCAATGAAGTTGTCTCAAGGCTTGATGGTGGTGCATTCTATGTGTTGAATTAATGGCAAATTTAGCAATTTTATCATAGCAAGAAGCTAGTTAGGATTCAAGAGTGATATTTAGGTTGCTTAGGATAGGTGATGCATAAAGGATGGCTGGGAGTAAACAGACTGAGGCTAATGTTTGTCATACTGTGTCTGTAAGGTGTTGTTTGGATCTATAGAGGGGAGCACAGTTGTTGAATAGTCTTTTTTATGGCTTGTAAGATATGCTGGTCAAAAATGAGATTTGTTTTTGTAAATGACAACTCCTAGGAGTTTACTGTGTGTAATTATTTCTGTGTTGGTGTTTGGTGATGGAATTAGGAAAGATTGTTTTTGGTTACTATATGGTTTTGGGATTTTTTTTGGTTACTATATGGTTTTGGGATGAAGAGTATTAATTTTGTTTCATTTGTTTCTTAGCCAGGTTTCTATACAGGTAATAGAATACTGAGTAAATTCCCGGAGTTAGAAGACAGTTGGGGCTGCACATATTAATGTTGACTCACTGTCATATAGGGCAATGCTTGCGTGCCTTGAGGCAATATGGAATTTAGAAAAGGGTAGGAACAAACTACACAGGAAAAACTGGGAATTGTGGGAACAATACATACAAGAGAGGAATGAGGTTTAAAAAGCAGAAGGACTTAAATGAGCTATGTAATGTTTAACTGAAAATGACTAGGTAGATTATAAATGATGTATAATGTTTGCAATTGGGAGTGTCAGTATGGTTTATGATATAAAATGGTTGCAACTAGGATTGTGTTGATGTGCTTTGTTTTCATTTGTATAAATGTATGATTGCCTATGTAATAAGTGATGATTTAATAAAGATGTTTCTTGTTTAAAATATACTGGAAATGAATAATTTATGCAATGTTGCTTAGGTTATATGATATATAGCAATATAAGTGAAGTAAAATGTTTGTTATGTCAATTATAGTGTGATTACTTTTATATGAATGTAAATGTGTCTATGTCACATGTGATAATTCAAGAAGAGTGTTTGGAAAAAGAGAAAAAGGATGTTAAAGAGGAGTGGTCCAAGGACTGAGCCATGTGGGACTCTTGTGGTGACAGGTTGAAATGGGAAATAATCCTGGTGCCATTTGACTGCCTGCTTTCTTTCAAACAAATAGTTAAAGAACCATATACTAAATCTGAAGAAAGCAAGTTCAGAGACCAAATGTTGATGTGATACTGTGTTGAATGCTTTAAATACTTATAATAACATTGTTGATACAAGTTTGTCATTATTTCTAAGCTGATTTATAGTGTTAGTAAACTGCAGTAGGGCAGTGGTTGTACTGTGATGGGGCCTGAAACCATGCTGCATTTTGGAATGTAAGTTATTGTAGCTGAGATACTGTGTAAATTGTGTGTGGATACACTTTTCAAGGGTTTTTGAAAGTGGAGACAAGACGGCTATAAGTCAGTTGATGTACCCCCTTTGTGTAATGGAATACGTTTCCAGATGTCAGGAACATTTTGTTCAGATATTGACTTATTTACTGGTATAGAGATGGGGAAAGCAATGACATCAGCATCTATTTCTAGATATTCTGATGGGAGTTTGTCAGCAGCCAAGGTGGTGGGTTTCAGTTTAAGTAGAAGAGATAGAAGTCGCAGGGTAAATGTTAACTAAGGACAACATGGCCTGTATAAAGTAAGCGCTGAAGTGGGAGAAAATTGATTCAGTGCAGTTACTGGTTGTTGGGGAAGGGGTGGCAATTTGACTGAGGTGTAGTAATCTATTTAGGGATGACCAGAGAAGTTTATTTATTTATTTTTTGATATTTTTGTTAAAGATTATTGTACTAGGTTTGCTTATCTAGTTTGATATGGAGTTTAGTAAGGTTTCTCTGGTGTTTAAATACTTATATTGAGTTTTGAGTCTTATGTTTATGGTTAACAGTCCATGCTTTGTCAAGTTATAACATTAATTGTTTTGTTTCTTTAGTTAGCCGTGGAGCAGGGCTGGATTTAACTCTTTTATTGCAGGCTGGAGCTAAGTCATTAAGGATTTTTGGGAAAATGTCATTGAAGTGGGAGATTGCAGAGCTCAGACATATGGATTTTAGCATATTTCAATTATACTGAGATAGCATTCTAATAAAGTTGTCAGCAAACAGAGCTAGCCTGGGCCCCCCGTGAATGTAACCCTATTTCAACAAAATAAACAATCTGTCACACTGAAGGTAAGCTTTCCTGGAGAAGTTTAACAGCTAAAATAAAGGAAGGCAAATATTTTGGCAAGTATAGAATGTAACAGAAGAAGTGAGAGATGTTCTGGTACAATACAACTAGGGACAATTTGGAATTTTTATGAGCTCTCTGAAGGGAAGAAAGAATGTGGGATTACTAAATGGCACTGGGGCGACAATATGAAAAGCAAACGACAGTAAATGATGCAGAAACAATATAGACCACCCCTGGGATTCATTAATGCTTACACTAAGTGTACACCATTCTGAGTAAACAGACAACACAGGCATAACTCATACCTTCCTCCTAATTTTAGTTTTCCTAATGATTTCCTTGCAGCCTTAAATATCTCATGGGTATATAAAGGTTATCACAAAGTGTAGACTACATGTGCACTTAGTATAATCTTTCTGAGTGACTAGAAAGCACAAAAATGTGGTACGGATGTTCTTGAACACAGATTGTGACACTTAGTGTACACTTAGTGTAAGTGCTATTGAATCTGGCCCCACACCTTTGATTTACAGCTGAGTCTAAGAATCCCTACCCTTACTCAAAAAAGGAGGAGTCCTTATACCTTTTGGCGCTTTCTGTGGTGTGCAGGGGCAGTTGTTCTTGGTCTGCAGCTCACCAAGTAGGTGTAGCAAGGAGGTATGAGGATCTGATTGCAGTCTGGATTAAGTAAATTTTGAGGCAGCTCTATCTAGAATTTCCTTATGCAAAAACTAGCAGCCCTCACAGATAACTCCCAGCATAAGAAATATGATAAAGGCTCTCCTTACATTAAACAAAGCGGCATAGTTCAGCTGTGTCTTCACAGAGAACTTGGAATGCAAATGCACTTCACTGTTTCAAAAAATCTGATGTTTTTTCTTGCTGAGTAGTGATTGGGGTAGAAACATTATGCCCTGGGTGACTGCTGCCACCAGACAGATCAGAATTCAGGGAGGAGGAAGGGAGTTTTAGGGATAAGGAAGAGGAGAGGAGTTTAGGATTAGGGAGCAGCTGAGATATTTTAAGTTTAGGGAGTGGTAAAGGAGTTTAGGATTAAGGAAAGGGAGTAGAATTTTAGGTACAAGGAGTGATCAGGGAGTTTAGGTTTACAGATGGGGAGGGGAGCTTTGGGTTTAGGGAGAAATTGGAGACTTTAGGCTTAGGGAGGAGGAATGGCATTTTAGGGTTAGGGAGTGATCAGGGACTTTAACTTTATGAAGTAGGGGTGTTATACTTAGGTAGCAGCTATGAACTTTACGTTTTGGTAGTGGGGGGTGTTTTATGGTTATAATTCATGTGAGGAGCCAGGCTAGGGCTAGGGACTCCATGGGAGTTTTAGGATTAGAGTTAGGGCTCTAGTAGAGTTTATATAGTTTAGCAGATTAGGTAATTAAGCAGGATCAGGCTAGATTAGGTAATTAAGCAGGATCAGGCTAGTGGCCTTTCTGACCACGTGACAGTGAGAAAGTATGCTGTAAGCTACTAACAAGCAAGTACTGGAAGTAGATCTTTTAGTGGGTCTGTTACAACTGCCCAAGTCCCAAGCACTCAAAGACCACTGTTGTTGCAGCCAGGGACTCAAGTGTCTTGTAGCTCACATGGGCTGCCACTTAAAACTTGAACTCAAATAATGATTATGAGTAAAGTACACCAGATGTGTGGAGAGATTGGTACTGCTGCTCCTTGCCAAAATGCATTATTCAAATTTGAGCAAGGTGAGTGCAGTAGCTGTGGGGAGGGAGCTGGACAGGGATGGGAGTTTAGCTTAAGTTTTTGGGCAGTGATCAGGTGGGAGATTTAGCTTTAAAGAGTGGGGATGGTTTATGGTTGAGGAGCAGTTGAGGAGTTTAGGGTTAGGTGGTGGCAGGGGAGTTTTAAGTTGTTAATGAGTTTAGCATTAGGTAGGCAGGGTGGAGTTTTAGGGAGCAGGGAACTGTGCAAGTGAGACTATCCTTTACATGGTTCAGTGTATAACCACATAATAAAATGCAAAAGCATTTAGAACAGCTACTGCCAATAACTTTGCTAGTAGCCTGTAGTGTAGCCAGACACAGTGAATATTAATAAAACCCTAACTGAAACAGGGTGTGTTGCTAAACTGCTGCTGGTTAAAGGTCTGCAACCTATGATGTTGGCTTAGAGAAGAGTCAGGGAGTTTACAGTTAGGGAGGGGAAGAGGAGTTTTACTGTTAAGCTGTGGTCTAGGAATTTAGATTGAAGGAGTCAGAGGGGAGTTTCGCAGTTTGGCAGTGGTCAGAGACTATAGGTTTATTGAGTGAGAGGTGAGAGTCATGATTAAGTTTACGGGATGAGGACTCACGTTAGGGTTAGGGACCAAAGAGGAGTTTTAGCATTAGAATTAGGGATCTAGTAGGGCTATACAGTTTAGTACAGTCAGCTGGTGGGAATGATTGGTAATTAAGTAGGATCAGGCTAGTGGAAATTAGGGAACTTGCTGTATAGAGCAAGTGGCAGCAAGCAGGTGTATATTGAAGGTTACTAGCATATAGGCACTTATAGTAGACCCTTCAACCAAACATAGTCTTATGTGATGGCATACAAGGCAACATTTTATATTGGTTCTGTTAGGACAGTTAAAAGCTATAATCTATGTGTGGAGGGGTGTCGAGGAATTAAGAGCTTCAAGGCCTTTCAGGAATCCATGGCAAGTTGTTTTGTTATTAACGATTGTTCTAACATACATCAGATATGTAGCTATTTGATTTAAGAAGTCAGAAGAGAAACAACTGTGTCTGTATAATTCATTATTTTTGAAGTTAATCACTATTGTGGCACAAAAATGATTGACTCCTTAACACCTACAACAGTCCAGTCAAAATTAATTTAACCAGCTGTCATTCTGTGACTAATCTACTAATGTTTTTACAACAGTTGTCAATTTTGCAGCAGCTACTGACAGGCAATGAAAATCTTTCTAGCTTGCTCAAGAATTTCTCTGATTTTTACTATCTATCTTTACAATGAAATGAAATGAAATGCAATGTCTTAGCAACTCAAGATGCAATCAACATGACAGGACCAACAGCAATGCAGTTGCCTTTCCCTTTGTCCTTCATGCACTCTTCCAGGCACTCAGACTGATAATATTTACCCTAACAGAATTTAACAGTTGCAGCTGCTGCATCTTTGCTGTATTTGGTAGACACCATGACTCAGGCATGTAGGCAGATAAATGGATGAGGTGTGTGGTGTGGGAAGGGGTGAATATGAAACTAGAGCACTATCAAAGTCTGATTCCAGTCTAAAAGACAGAAAAGACAGTCTCATGAAAGATACATTACAATAAGATATATGCATGCACTATAAGTACACGGATAACTGGTGTCTGCTCTCAGTAACTAACTAACTAAAAGGAGCTCAGACTTCAATCTGGCAACTGTAACACAGTAGTATTAATGGGTGTATAATCTTAATAGATACAGTGACTGCTTAAAACCAAGTCAAAAGTATCTGTGGCTGATGCCCCTTGTGGGTAACTGTCACCTCAAATTCCATGGCACCCAGAACAGCTCTGCATGGACAATATAACTTGGAAAAAAGAGGGAAAAATAATTATCTTTTATTTTTCTTTCAAAGGCAATAGGCATACATTAAATCATTTCAAACTATGTTACTAAATGGATAACATAGTTTCATTTTAAATATAAAAGAATGAAGGAGTGTTAACATATAGAAAGATAATTTGTTTTATTTTTTAATATGTCATGATCAAATTAAGAAAAAACTAGTTTATATCAATGCCAACTGCTGCTTTGCCATGGGCTTGAATTGCAGGACTAATAGACAAAGATGCATGGTCACAAAAATGAGAACATAAGAAGCAGCTGTCAAGATGAAATTAAGATAGCAATCCTTAAGTGAATTCAAATTATGTCACACAAAATTTCTGGGTGACAAAAAATATACATCTCTATCTTGATCAAACTTTTCCATATTCCTTCAAGTAGTACTGCAGCTGATCTGGTGCTGAATTAACATTCCTTTGTTTTACAACTTTGAGATAGATAGCCCAGTTCCAAAAGACTTGCTCTCGGTGTAAGTGACCACTTACATTGACAGCAGGCTGACAGCAGGTGTTTTGGAATCTGGCCCCCAATGTAAGCCTGTTTATAGATTGGCCTTACACTGAAGTAAGTCACTTACACTGACAGCAGGTCATTCTGAATAAGGGCAGACTTACACTGAGAGCAACTCTTTTGGAAACTAGGACAAAGAGTCAGAATTGTGCTAGTGAGAATTTCCGATACAGTGTTGAGTGCACAACCACATAATATAATGCAAAAACATTCAGAACAGCTATTATCAATATCTCTACTAGTAGCATGTAGTCCATGCATACTCAGTGAGTATCAACAATAGCATAAACCCCTAATTGAAGCAGGAGGTGTTGCTATCCTGCTGCCAGTAAAACCCCTCATTGAAGCAGGAGGTATTGCTATCCTGCTGCCAGTCAGAAGTTTGCAATCTGTAGTCCTGAACCATAAAGAAACTCCATGGCAATTTAAAAAAAAAAAATATATATATATATATATTATGTGTATATATATATATATATATATATATATATATATATATATATATATATATATATATATATATATATATATGTGTGTGTGTGTGTGTGTGTGTGTGTGTGTGTGTGTATATATATATATATATATATATATATATATATATATATATATATATATATATATATATATATATATATATATATATATATATATATATATATATATATATATATATATATATATATATATATATATATATATATATATATATATATTCTTCCCTCACTCTGTTGAATTCGTGAATACTGTGTACCCTAAGCTGAATCTGGTCACAGTATCATAGCCTTCATTTGAAGACTTGACCCTGTGTTTGCAGCCTGTCCTCCAACATTGAATGTATGCGCACTAGTCTTAACTTAGCTTACCACTTGAATCACGGTCTCTCTATCTGGTTTCCCCATCGTACATCACCCATCCTGTCTCCCTTATACCCCAGTCTATATTGCTCTATCCCCCTGAATCTCATTCACAGACTCCCCACTCTCTCAAACTGACTGCCTCAGTCCAAAAGCTCTAATACCATCCTTTATAATACTACCCCCATTACTAGCTGTTCTATCTATCCACTCCCCTACTCCCAGCTGCAATCGCCTCCACACAGTACATCCCTGCCTTTAATCAGCCTTTCTCCCTGCATTTAAACCTAATCATACAGCCCCTCTGCCTCCTTCATTTTAACATTGGTAGAATAAGTGTCTCCTACCCACCTGTAACCCTAAGTATTATTAACTCTACTTTCTCACTTTCGGCTACTCCGAGCTATTATCTCATTTCCAACCTACCTTGCTGATTGATTTTCTTGTTTTTCTTGTTCCTCACATTGCAAGTTAATTGGGCAATCCCGCTCTGTTCCCCCTTGCTTTGCTTGGGTTCACTCTGCTCCTCTACCCTACCCCCATTCCCACCCACCCCATATTAATTACATTTATACTTAACCATAGTCAATTAACCAACAAACACAAGCCTCACTCTGCTAACCCATCCCACCTACCTCACTCAATAAACTCCTCTATCAGCTGTAGCACACTAAACCTTTACTAATTATACCCACTTCTACAAGTGGAACCCCTTTACTCTCTCCACAGATTGTTCTGGTACCTCTGTACTTATCCAATATTTACTAATGCCACTAATAAATTCCATTACACTACTTCTTCCTCTTTCACTATCTCTCATACTACTACTACACCTCACACCTCTCCATCCCACTCACACACAACCAAAAACTAGCTCTTGCATAGCTATCCAATTTTACAAACATAACTCTTACTCCACAATATCTTCTAGTCTTTACTCCACTAACACACTTTTATTCTTCAAGCATATAATCCTAGCACATGTACAGCAAAATCTGCAGACTACACTCCCCATTACACAAACTAATTCTAAGCATAAACTGCTACAAAAATACTATTCAAACAGTACCTCCATTCTTCCCCAATGTGGAGACATCCACCCCAACCCAGGACCCACTCCAACTGTCTTCCCCCCTCCCAAGCCACATAAATCACTAAAACTCATTACCATAAACACACAAAGTATCAGAAATAAAATCCCAGAATTCCACACCTGGATAGCCCATTCCAAACCCAACATAATTGCTGTAACTGAGACATGGCTAAAGCCAAATATAAAAGACACTGAGTTCCTCCCTCCAGGTTTCTCTTGTTTAAGGTCAGACAGACCCTGCAAGAAAGGGGGAAGAGTTGCTCTTCTCTATCCTTTAACCATCATCCCTTACCCTAACTCCATCCCCCAATTCTCAGCAGCTGAACTCATCATAGCACAGCTAAAAAATAATAATTTCAAAAGTCTGTGCTTGATAGCCATTTATATCCCACCTGGCAACAATGTACCCATACTAGAGGAAATATTAGCCTGGACCTCAAACAATATCCACAATGAAACTATAATTCTGATAGATGTCACCATAAACTGGCTAGATCAAACAGCTCCTTCTCCAAATATTGCCATTAACCTCTATAACTTTACTCAGCTCATTATCAGTATAACCAGGCCTAGCAGCAATAATAACAATGGCAACTTACTCGACAGGAGTTTGGTATCTGATCCCAACAAAATTACATCTTCAGGAACCCTACCGTGCAATATCAGTGACCACCTGCCCGCCTATATAATACATACCACCTCCTCAAACTTACATGATCAACAGCACAGACCCTTCAGAATGCTAGCTAACCTCAACCCAACAAGCTTCAATGATACATTAAGTAAATTAATTGGAGCATTCTAAAATATTTGCCTCTAGATGAGGCAGTTGAATTTTTCCACTCAACATTCCTCAGTATACTCAATAGAATTGCCTCCTCCAAAATAAGAGAATAAAAACAAACCATGCAATTTGGCTTTCTAGAGAAGCAAAAAAACTTATGAATACCAGAGACTGAGCATGGAAAAACTGGCATAATAGTAAAAACCCTATAGATCTCCAGCTATTCAAACAGCTCTACAATCAAGTAAAGTGTCTAGTTATCAAAGACAAAAAAAAAAACACTACCTCCATTTCCAAAACAACCACAACTATAACTCAAAACAGTTCTGTAATTCAGTCACTACTCTATTAAACCCTGGCACCAAAAGCAACCCTTGCCCAAACCCTGACAAAGCCCCTGTTGAATTAGCTACCCTCTTCAACTCCTACTTTATAGACATTATATCCAAACTTGCTACCACCTTTCCTCAAACTACTCACATCATCAACCCTATAACAACACACCACTACCCTTCTCCCCAGACTTTCTCTTTCTCTCCCATTCCCACTTCAACTATTACTAAACTCCTGCTAAAACTCAAACCTGGTAGCACTGCCCCAGACAGCTTACCCCCAGAATACCTACAATTGTCAGTCAAATCCATCAGCTACCCCATAAGTATTCTCATAAATAGATCAATCCAAGAAACCTATGTACCATCCATTTGGAAGAAAGCTTACATTATACCCCTACACAAAGGCAGTAATAACTTACAAATTTCAAACTTCCACCCCATAGCCTTTCTATCTCCTATTTCTAAAATAATGGAAAAATGTATTCAAATTCAACTTATGGATTACATATCCAAAAACCAACTACTGTCCACCACTCTGCATGGCTTCCATCCTGGCCACAGTACTATAACTGCTCTCTTATCCTTCCTAGATCCTATTAACCACAACCGCAATGATGGTAAACTTGTCTCTGCACTCTTTCTCGATCTCTCCAAGGCTTTCGATATCATCTCCCACCCTCTCCTTCTTTCCAAGCTCTCATACCTAGGCTTGTCCACTCCCATCCTTAACTGGTTTACCAGCTACCTCACAAACATACAACAATCCATCAAATGGTTACACTCCTTCTCTCCTTTCCTCATTACTTCCATTGAACTCTCCCAAGGGTCCATTTTAGGATCCCTTCTGTTCAGTATTTTCATTAACAACTTTCACTCTGCTCTCACTCATGGATCTGTAGTTCAATACGCAGACAATTCCGATTCTATAATTATCTTCTCAGGTAACTCTGAAACCAAACTTCTGACCATCACCCAGAATGCTTTCTCCATCACAGAAACCTGGATGACAAATAATCACCTAACCCTCAAACCAAATAAAACTAATCTCCTGCTCTTTGCATCCAAGAAACTACCACTATTAATAAATCAGAATTCATCATTTACCCCTCCAACAAGACTGCCATAGATGTAGTTTCCCATACCAAGTTACTTGGCGTAACCTTAGATGACAACTTGACCTTTGACCATCCACAACAACATCAAAAAAACACACCAAAAACTCGGTACCCTCTACCGACATAACCACTTTTTAAACTAATCTACTAGAAAAACACTCGCTCAAACTTTTCTCCTACTTTCTCTCCTCTATGGTGCCCCCATTCAAACTAACATTCAATCCTCATTAAAAACAAATATGGATAGTTGCTATAACAAAATCGCTAAGTTTGTGATTAGGGCACAACATTCTTCCCATCACTGTCACTCATTACAATCCCTGAACTGGCTAGAACACCTACAACACTTCACATACATACAACTATCCACAGAATATAAACTTATCTATAAATCCTCCAAATGCCCAGCCCTTGCTTCACTTCTTACTCTTTATCAACCAAACCGATCACTAAGATCTGAAAATCAATCACGTATCCAAGTTAAGAGAACAAAACTCCATGCAGGCCAATACCTCTACTCTTTCACTGTAGCTAAACTCTGGAATTCACTTCCACCTTCTCTCCGGACCATAAATAATGCCCCCTCATTCAAAGTATCACTTCACCAACATCTCTCCTCTTAGTGGCTATGCCCATGCACTATCTCCAATTCCTCAGTAACCTGATTCCTGACTTGACTCATCTCTCAGATACCCACACTCTTCCTCACTCTCCCTAATTAAGTGTTCACCCTTAAATTACATTTACAGCACAGTGTGCCTCATTCTGCCTCACATGGTTAAAAAAATGTGTAGATTATGTATGTATGTATGTATGATCCTATATATATGTATGTGAAGCTTATTTTTAATAATTCTGATATACCAAATATCTTGCTATGCATCCATGTCTTTCTGAACAGAGCCTTATATTGTCAATGTTACTTCTAAATCTTTGACATCTTGTATTTTGCTATATGATGTAATTAACTTTCTAAACAAATTTGTTACTATGTACATTGTTTTGGAGCTTTTCTCCCAGGGCCTCCACTGAAAATGGGCTCACTCCAGCCTAGTGGACTTTTCTGGTTAACAAAAGCAAATATATATATATATATATATATATATATATGACTAACAGCAGCTTTATACAAATTCATCAACTTTGTTGAAATTTTATTTTTTAATTGTTTTTGAACATCAGTTAACACTTTTGTGTCATTAAAAATTAATCTGTGTATTTTTAGTTCCTTCCCCACCTTTAAAAATACCCGATGGGGCGTGGCCAAGATGCAGACTGGTTGACAGCATCTTTTCTTTGCTCTGCTATCACAAAGATATTTCTGACAGAAAAAAGTTACAAATAAGACTTTCTAGACTTACTGTTTTTGCTTAACTACTTCTACTAGCATCACTGGAAATCTACATCAAAAAATTTTGATTCAAATCATAATTTTTTCTGTCAAAAAAATAAGAAGAAAGAGCATCTACTTCCACTTCTCAAAGAACACCTTGCAGGAGCAGACAATGAAAAAGGAATTGCAGTCTTTATTATCTACCATGCAGGACCTATCTATGAAGACTGACAAAATGGACAATAAATTAGACACATTTAAGGAGAAATGTACAAAACAAATAGAACAATTACAAGAGCTAATGATACAGCAGAAATCTCAAACAGCTGACATGGAAGCACTTAATGATGTGGAGAATACACTTACAGAACAAGAACTTCAACTTGATTTTCTTTCTAAACAAAATACTGTTTTACGAAATAAAGTAAATGACCTAGAAAATAGGGCAAAAAGAAATAACCTACGTATATATGGGCTGCCAGAAAGGACAGAAGGAGAAAACACGGTGAACTTCCTAACCTCTTGGTTACCAGATATCTTAAAATTACCAGAATCTCTTTGATATGGGATTGAAAGAGCTCACAGATCTTTAAAAGTTCCATTTTCATCCAACACATCAAAGAAAAGCTCAAGGTCAATAATGGCCAAATTTCTTTCATCACAGGATAAAGAACTTATTCTGAATACAGCATGGGCAAATTCACCAGTGAAATACAAGGACAACATAATCAGATTTGATAACGATTATTCAGCAGGAATAATTACAAAAAGAAAAGAATGCTTGCCTTGATAAAAGGTCTTTAAAAAGACAGCTCAGGGTTCACTTGTTGTTTCCAGCAAGAATTAAAATCTTTTTTTTTTTTTTTTTAATGGAATGACCCAAAACGTTTGACACATTGGAAGTAGCTGTATCTTATTTATCAACTAATAAAACCTTGGGTAAAGTAGAAGAAATGGATTGGAGTAGTTTCTGTCTGAAGTGTCAGGCAGAAAAACGTGCATGGAGCACAAATGACAAGAAAAAGAAAAAGTTAAGAGACAAAAAAATGAACCTTTTCAGTTACACTCTGACCTGAAAACTCTTGACTAAATGCTTCTATTACTTAATAACATGTTCAAAATGTGAAAGCAGGGTGGCTTAAAACCAAAGGACTCAACCTCAAATAAACAAGGTAAAATACTTCATTATTAAATAATTATATATAATGATACTGTCACAAATTTTAAAAGTTATCCAGACAAACTCACTATATTGCACCTATATACCATTAATAGTGTTAAACAATTGATATTTCTTATACATAAGCTTACTTTCTTTTATAACACAAAAAAAAATGAAAAGAGAAGTAAAGTGGAAAATGTTTAGTTTCTTACACACTGTAATGTAAACTATGATCTGATACAGCTTCTATAAAATACAATTAACTTGCTGCAAAATAACATTAACTAACTCATCTACACTACCCTAATGAATAAGAATAAACAGAATTACAAGGCAATTATTTTAGCTAATATTTTATTAAAAGTGAAAATATTATTGAACATTCTTTATATTAAAGTAAAATAACTGTATTTGTTGTATATTGGAAACTGTTGTGTATTGCCAACGATAGGGAGGAGAAAAAATGTACCTAAAAAGGTAAAAAAAGAGCTATTTAGTAAATTTGTAAGCTGTTTGGGGGATGGGAAAGCTGTTACAAGCACTTAAATGCTCGTGACCCATTTAAAATCTTCTAAAAGCTTCAGTTACGTGATTTTCAGCTTCCCTCCAAGACTGTGAGCTGGAACGCTTGCTTTCTGGTCCCCTGAGTGAAATACTATCATTTTCCATCACTAGAAAGCCTTTAATCCCTTCATGAACGTGCAAACAGCTCAAAACAAAAGTAAACATCCTCGACATGGTATAAGCACTTGGGTCAAAGATATAGCTGAGCCATTTAAGCTTTCAAGGCATTTAAAGCGACAGGCATACCATTTTACACATAAATCAGCAGCATTGAAGTAATGTTAAATTAAAATGAAAAATGTATTTATTTATTTTACATTTGTTTACTGGGGAGGTCCGAACTGGACAGAGCTGTTGTTTTCAGTGGAGGCCCGGGGAGAAAAGCTCCAGAACAATTGCTAGCATACTATACATTTACATGAGCATTGTGGTTTAAACATTCACTGATAAAAATGTAGCAGATAACATATGATTGCATAAGATATTTACATAAGCACAGAGGTTTAGACATACGATTATAACATATGATGGTTGCTCATACAGTATGTTTAGTACAGATAATCTTGAAGATGTATGGAAGATAAGACAAGAAAGGAAAACTAAAGAGCTGCATTGACGTTTTAAGGGAAAGCTTTTCAATTTAGTCTATGGGAAAGTTAGTGGGTATAGATGGGGCAGTGGGGAGTAGGGGGCAGTGAGTTGGTAAGTAACGTGATAATATATAGTGCATTGTGGGAGTTTGAAAGAGGAGGTTGGATAGTGGGTAGGGGAAAGGAGTTAGAATATGTCAGCCAGGTGCTAGGCAGTTACAAGTAGCATGTGATAATATATAGTGCATCTGTGGGAGTTTTAAAGAGGGTGGATAGTGAGTAGGGGAAAGGAGTTAGAATATGTCAGCCAGGTTCTAGGCAGTTGCATGTCCAGGAGTTGTTTAGGTGGGAAATAAGCTGTTTTTTGAAGATGGTTTTGTTAGGTTGTACCCTGATTTGTAGTGGTAGGGAGTTCCAAGTCTTGGCAATGTTTCTAGAATACAGGGAGTCACCAGAGCTGTAATAGCTTTTGGAGATTGCGATTAGTGCCTTGTCAGTGGATCTAAGTTCTCAGTTACTGGAGTAGAGGGTGCTCAGGTCTTGTAAGGATGGAGTTTTGTCAGATTGGTACAGTAACTGGTGAGCTAGAAGAAGATGGTTTGGAGCTAAGGTGTTAGGGAGTTTCAGCCAGGAAAACTGTTTTAGGGCCTGACAGTACAAAAATACATTAATATATTAAATGTAAATAAATAAAGCTCCTGCATGATTTTGATGGCTTAACTGACCTGAAATTAATTATAAATTAAAATAACAGAGGCACACAAGTTTATATTACAGTGCAACAAGTAAATAGATAAATAAATACTCTATGATCATTTACTAAAATCTTTTCTGATACCAGCAGCTTCAATGAAATACATAAAAATACAAACTAAGCAGGTATAATGTTTTAACTCATGGAGTTATCAATTTATATGACATGTCAAGCTGAAAATATGTTACAGTTAACCTTATAACATATGTATGAATAGTAGAATTAATTATAACTTACAAATCAGTTTGACATGATTATCTTTTCAGTATTAAAGGACATGGTTGCTGTTTATTTAATATATGAGTGTTATAAATGCTTAGTTGGCAGCGTTATCCAGTCTTCATGCAACAAGTTATAAGAAAATCATTGATCTTTTTTTTTTTGCAACCACATTCTTACATGTATATAACAGATAACATTTCATTTAATAATAAAACACATTTTCTATATAAGTGGTCACAGAGAAAGATGGTATTTTTCATTTTATGATAGAGGCTGAAACAAATATAACTAAATATGTGAAACTTAATCTTTAGTGTATAGGTAACTGCCACACTAAATGGTGATAGATAATATGGACATAACATATAAATGATATCTGATATCAACATATCTCATTACTGCCTGTTATATGTTAAGTGGAACATTTGTTTTGAAATCTTGTATGCGCTTGTAGCACCTTACAGAAATACATATCTCTTTTGGCACTCTTATTATGTGTTTCCCTATATTGAAATGAGAAGGGTTATTTTTCTGGTGCTTCTATAAGAATATACAGGTTCCTTGATGACTTAAGTTGGTGTTATTAAATATTTTTTCCATAAGGAATTGCCTACGTAGTAACCCACATCAGTCATACTAATGACATATGATGAGTGCCACACAAATGGTTGTAAAATTATTAAATATTGAAGGCAGGAAATGACGACATCTGTTATTATGCTTTTTGTATATATCAAAGTAAAGAAACTACAGAGATGTCTGACTTGTAGCAGCAAAATTATAGTGCTATTGGAAGAGATCATAGATATTTTATAATATGAAGAATAAATGCAGCATAAAAGAAAACTTACTTACAATACCTGAAAATGGTTCTGTACTAAACAAGAGACACTTCACCATAAACCTGATACACAGTATATAAAAAGGAGGTAAACAAGCACATCAGCTCCTCAATATATTGATGTACTTTACACACAGATAGCTCTACATTAAAAAGAAGAAATATGCATCATATTTGAAAAACTTACATAATATATAATGATGTATATAGTGTGTATTAAAGGACAAGATTAACTCTTCTCACATAAATGCTATGTATAATTCTATTTTCTAAAAGCTAAATAATTATAAGTCAAGTCTGACTTTAGCTATGTTGCCTTTACATACAACAATATGTTAAAACAACTTTATGACTGTGTTTAAAATGCTATTCATTGTAAGATAATGTGTTATATTAAAAATGTTAATTATTACAAGCTACTTTTTGTTATAAAAAGTGTTAGGTGGTAGAGCTTGGAGATGATTCTGAAAAAGAGATTTAGGGGGATCACTTGAATGACTAGATTATCCAAGGATGGTATGTTTTCTCCCATGAGAGGCTTTGAGGGTTGTTTATATATCAATACTTTAAACTATATTTTTTAATGTTGTTTTACTGGGTGTCTATGAGCTGTAGTAGCATTGTTAAAAGAACAAAAATAAGTAATTCCTTTCACTTATGCAACTATATATGTCTTCACAAACATATAAATATGGAGAAACACAAAAAAGAAATCAATTCAACTGCAAATTATATTTTCATTAATATAAATGGTCTTAACAATAACTGTAAAAGGGGAATCCTTCAAAGATACTTGAAGATATTTAAAGTACAGATAGTATTCTTACAGGAGACACATCTCATGCAGGAAGACATAGATAAAAATCAACACCAAGGCTTACACAGTACTAAAAAATTCTGCTTATAAACAGAAATGAAGAGGAGTAGCAATACTACGGAGAAATGTCATTTTAATGCCTAAAATTATAAACTCCATGTGAAGCCTGCCAGCCAGCCAGCTAGAAGTTTGTAAATAATTCTGTAATTTGTGAAATGTAATATGATTTATATGTTTGCCTTAGAAATGTAAGAAAACTATATGTTCTGTACTGAGCTTCAAGATTATAACCACAGTGCACCCTGCTGGAAAAGAGCAGAAATGTGTATAAACTACACGATTATTTAAATGTATGTGTTGATGGTAAAGGCTGGAATATACAGAGTTAACTTGCAAACTCTAAGATAAACAGTAAAGAGTTTTATGATGTGTCATAAAATAGAAGAAAACCCCAACGAAAGGGGTAAAACAAGAAATACCAATTGCACACTACCGGACCACTGCACAAATGAAAACAAAATACATGAGTGAAAACTTTTATTCACAGACTAAACGCTTTCACCATTGAAAATGGCTTCTTCAGAGTCAAAACTAACAAATGCTAACAACAATTAAATAGTGCAATGCATTAACCAATAAAACATTAATTCAATTAACTAAAAACCAATGAGTCCATTAACCCTAAAATTACCATGTTTTTTGATTCAGTATGAACCACAATAATATTTTACATACACAAATCAACACAAACCAAAACATAAACATATTACACATAAAGATATATATATAACCAATCATCATTCCTTAAAAATCCATTTAAATAACATACGATTTTTGTTTTAATACTGGCTTAAGGGAAATGTAATCATTTAACCCTGGTTGCCTCATTGCATTAAGCCTCAGTTGCCATTCGGCTTCAAGGAGAGCAACCTTGTTACCGACATTACCTCCTTGATCTGTAAACACTCGATCAATAATAAAAAATACAAATTTCTTAAAATTAGAACATTTAACAGAGTGCAAAAACAAGGCATTGTGGGCATCTTTGTTTGTAATGGATCTTTTATGTTCCATTATCCTATCCCTCAATCTACGGGTAGTCATGCCCACATAAAATGCATCACAGGAAATACAAGAAGCCACATACACTAAATTCCTGCTATTACAGTTACATGGACCTGGACAAGCCAGAGTACGCCCAAATCCTGACACACATAAATAGGCCCCTTCTGCAATAAACCTGCATGCACTACATGCCCCACATTTACCCATCCAGGACTTGGATGGTCTGATAACCTTTTCTAACATACTTTTTAAATTAATTCCCTTAGCAAACACTATCTTTGGTTCCTTCCCCACAATAGCTTTAATTTCTGACCTCAAACAATCATTCCATGCATGTCTCACTACAGCACACATTTCCGAAGCCTTTTCACTAAATTTTAACACAAAAACTGGCCCACACTGCAAATCCTCTTTGTTAACTCTGGATTCACCCTCAATAACTAAACTTGTGCCATCCCCAGAAGTCCGCCTCTTCTTGTATACTTCTTTCTTCACATTTAATAAAAGCTTCAAGGGATACCCCCGGTCAAGAAGCATGCCTATTAATTTGTAAATTTCCTGCTTAAACATTACTTCATCACTAACAAGCCTCGAGATTCGTACCATCTGACCTTTTGCCACCCCTTTTCTCTGATGATAGGGGTGACAGCTATTGAAGTGAAGTAAAGAGCTGGAATAATTTTCTTTTCTAAAAATAGTACTGGTTAACTCACCCCCACTCTTGGCTATAGTAATGTCCAGGAAGTTAATACTTTCTTTGTTCCATACATACGTAAATTTTAAAAACCCAGTAGTTGCATTTAAATAATCCACAAATTCACTAGCTTCACTCTCATCATCTTCCCAGAGTAATAATAAGTCATCCAGGAACCTACTGTATAAAATAATTTTGGAATAAAATGTTGATGGAAAAACAAACGCACTCTCCCAGGCCAACAAGACAAGATTGGCAAAAACTGGGGTGCACTTCGCACCCATCGCCACACCAGAACATTGTTGGAATGATTCTCTTTCAAACTTCATGAAATTATTATGAAGAACAATTTCCATTAGATCAATCAAAATATTTAATCTATCTTTGTCAACCATATTGCTGGTATTCAAACTATCATGAAACATTTCAAGACCCTCTTCATGTGGAATTACTGAAAAAATGTTGACCACGTCAATGGTCAAAAAACTAAAGGCATCACAATTACTTCTCACTTCCCTCAACCTTTCTAAACAGTGCCAGGAGTCTCTTAAAATACGCGAGACCCCCTGTAAGGCTGGTTTAGACAACACATCAACAAAGGCTGCAAGGGGTTCAGTCTTTGATCCCCTTGCTGAAACAATTGGCCTGAATGCCAAATTGTCAATCCCCTTGTGTACCTTTGGGATTCCAAAAATGCTAGGCATAACAGGGTGTTTCACCTGGAGATAGTCAAACTCTATTTTACTGATGACACCCTGAAACAATGCATCTAATAAAAATAAATCAATCTTTTGATATGCCCTGTTGACTTCATTCAATGACACCCTACGATACACTGCCTCATCCTCCAAGAGTTCCATCATCGCAGCCAAGTAATCAATCTTACACATCATCACCATACCTCCAACCTTGTCTGGTTTCATACACCTAACATTTCCAGAACCCACAAGCTCTTTTAAGGCCATCCTTTCTCCTTCAGTTAAATTGTCATGCCAACAATATTTTTCAGCACAAATTCGTCTGAATTGATATTCCACTAATTTTTCAAACATTGTAAATTCAGCATTATATGGTGGAATAAATGTACTTGGCCTTTTAAAAGGAACCTCAACCACATTGTTTCTATCATTATTCACCAAGTCTTTCCTTTGAAAATAAACCTGGAGGTTGAGCCTTCTCAAGAAAAGCTTAAAATTAACCAATACTTGCGCTATATCCAGCTTGTAGTTTGGAACATACTTAATCCCTTTACTAAATAGGTCAAAATAACTATCCACCAAATCAAAATCAGAATAATTGTAAATTGTGAACCCATATTTTGTCATAACAAAACATTTCATGGCTGAATTACATTCAACCAGACTCATTTCAGTATTAAGGTTTGATTCCATCATACTATTATTAACACTTAACATAGGTTCCTCTTTGTCATTAAAACAAACAGAGGACATTTCCTTTATTTAGTTTTTGCCAATCTTGTCTTGTTGGCCTGGGAGAGGGCGTTTGTTTTTCCATCAACATTTTATTCCAAAATGATTTTATACAGTAGGTTCCTGGATGACTTATTATTACTCTGGGAAGGTGATGAGAGTGAAGCTAGTGAATTTGTGGATTATTTAAACGCAACTACTGAGTTTTTAAAATTTACGTATGTATCGAACAAAGAAAGTATTAACTTCCTGGACATTACTATAGCCAAGAGTGAGGGTGAGTTAACCAGTACTATTTTTAGAAAAGAAAATTATTCCAACTCTTTACTTCACTTCAATAGTTGTCACCCCTATCATCAGAGAAAAGGGGTGGCAAAAGGTCAGATGGTACAAATCTCGAGGCTTGTTAGTGATGAAGTAGTGTTTAAGCAGGAAATTTACAAATTAATAGGCATGCTTCTTGACCGGGGGTATCCCTTGAAGCTTTTATTAAATGTGAAGAAAGAAGTATACAAGAAGAGGCGGACTATATATATTCCTATTTTGAAAAATAGAGTGTCTGGGGATGGCACAAGTTTAGTTATTGAGGGTGAATCCAGAGTTAACAAAGAGGATATGCAGTGTGGGCCAGTTTTTGTGTTAAAATTTAGTGAAAAGGCTTCGGAAATGTGTGCTGTAGTGAGACATGCATGGAATGATTGTTTGAGGTCAGAAATTAAAGCTATTGTGGGGAAGGAACCAAAGATAGTGTTTGCTAAGGGAATTAATTTAAAAAGTATGTTAGAAAAGGTTATCAGACCATCCAATTCTTGGATGGGTAAATGTGGGGCATGTAGTGCATGCAGGTTTATTGCGGAAGGGGCCTATTTATGTGTGCCAGGATTTGGGCGTACTCTGGCTTGTCCAGGTCCATGTAACTGTAATAGCAGGAATTTAGTGTATGTGGCTTCTTGTATTTCCTGTGATGCATTTTATGTGGGCATGACTACCTGTAGATTGAGGGATAGGATAATGGAACATAAAAGATCCATTACAAACAAAGATGCCTACAATGCCTTGTTTTTGCACTCTGTTAAATGTTCTAATTTTAAGAAATTTGTATTTTTTATTATTGATCGAGTGTTTACAGATCAAGGAGGTGATGTCGGTAACAAGGTTGCTCTCCTTGAAGCCGAATGGCAACTGAGGCTTAATGCATTGAGGCAACCAGGGTTAAATGATTACATTTCCCTTAAGCCAGTATTAAAACAAAAATCTTATGTTATTTAAATGGATTTTTAAGGAATGATGATTGGTTATATATATATCTTTATGTGTAATATGTTTATGTTTTGTTTTGTGTTGATTTGTGTATGTAAAATATTATTGTGGTTCATATTGAATCAAAAAACATGGTAATTTTAGGGTTAATGGACTCAGTGGGTTTTAGTTAACTGAATTAATGTTTTATTGGTTAATGCATTGCACTATTTAATTGTTGTTAGCATTTGTTAGTTTTGACTCTGAAGAAGCCATTTTCAATGGTGAAAGCGCTTAGTCTGTGAATAAAAGTTTTCACTCATGTATTTTGATCTCATTTGTGCAGTGGTCTGGTAGTGCGCAATTGGAGTTTTATGATGTGTATAAAGTTAGTTTATCTCAGCTAAGAGACAGAATGTCTACAGTTAAAGTTTCTTTCTATTGTTTGAGGCAGAGATAATTATAGGTTTTAAGGGTAAACGTATTTAACAATTTTATGATTCCCAGTTCCAGGCAAGCTTCTAAGTGATAAGTGTCAACTTTTGAGAGATAAGTATTTTTTAACAGACACGTTAAATTTTAAGTTCTTGTTAGCCTGGAAACTAAGGGCAGAGGTGACAAGAATGATGTCATCTGAGATGACCCAGCAGTAATGTGTATTATTAATTTAAGAACTATCTCAGAGAGAAAGTCTGTTAATTTTGTATTTTGTTCTGGACCTGTAAACATCTCTTCAGCACTTCTCATCTATATCTGATGGCTCTGTAAGTAAGACATTTAGGGGGTAGTATCTCTTAGAGATAGATAGGAATATAGCAAGAGTAGTCTAGATGTTTTCTGTATTTATGTGAGTCTGTTCTGCAATGTTGGTTTAATATATTTCCTGTGATTCTGAACTCTATTGTCACTGTGTTGATTTAATCAGTATTGTCTTGTGCTTTTATTACTTATTAAATATAGTTAAACATTTTAATTGTGGCTGGTTTTGTGTAGAGATATGTAAGCTCTTAGAGTATTTACATATGTATTTGGTGATACTGTATAGGCCTCTCCAATAGCTTTGCTGTTGGTCACACTTACCATTTGGCTAACAGTAACAATATATAGTAGAACTGGTCACCCTTTGTAAGGACCTTATGGTAGCTGATATGGGTGGTTGGTGGCAGTGCTTTCTACCTTATAGTCTGGGAAAAAGGGGGCATAGCTAGTGAACCTGTGCCAGCCTTCCCCAGGAGTGTCTGTGTGTTTGTATATAAATCAAATTCTCAAAGTGTGTGTGTGTGTGTGTGTGTGTGTGTGTCAGCTACTTGGGTAGGGACACGAAGCACTGGTTGGACAGAGAAGGTGGTGAAGGTTTTGGCTTGACCACTCATTTGAGATCTTAACCCTATAGCTGTGTCATTGGGGAGTCTTACTGAGGATCTGGAAAGAGAGAGGGAGAAATCAGCCCCAGACTGACTGTGATCTCTTTGTGCTCTTAAGGGAAATTCTACTTTACTGTGTGTGTACTTGTCATCCTCCCAATGTGCACGTCCCTCACTGGTGTTAGTGGTGTGGATTGAGGCTCCTTGATTACTGGGCCAGTGCAGGGGCATCACATATTAATTGTTTGGCAGTGGTGGGATATCCACATCAAATATTAATTGGCTTATAGTGGTAAGATAGCCACATCACATATTAATTGGCTTCTAGTAGTGTGGATATTGAATTCCTGTAGCTTGTGTACAGTGATCACTGAAGGTGTTTTTGTACTCTAAAATCAGCCCATGCAGTAAACATTCAGAGTTCATATCATAATTGTTTTATTTCTTTTGTTAGCTTAGTTAGTCAGGGAGAGCAGCAAGCATGTCAGCTGAGGAGTATGGCAAGCTGACAAGGAGCCAGTTGGTTGAGATGTGCCAGGCTAAAGGACTGGTGCATGGAAACCTGACTAAAGCACACATGATTGCAGCTTTAGTCACAGCTGCATCAGAGAATAGCAACCAGAAGGATGATCAGACTGGCCGTGGAGATGTACAACTCTCAGGAAATGGACAGCTCAACCTTTCCACAGTGGACTTAAAAATTCATCTGGAGCTAAAGAGACTTGAGTTGGAGGCCAAGCATTTGGAAATGGAAGCAGCAGTGAGACTGAGACATCTGGAAGCTGAGGAGAAGGAGAGGCAGAGGCAACATGAAAGGGAGATGCTGACTCTTTGCCAGAGTCATGGAGGTAATGGGGAAGGGAGTAACCAAACCCCAGAAACAACAAAGGTCAGTAAATTTCTTCCACAATTTACAGAGGGGGATCATTTTGATAGTTTCATTCATATGTTTGAGAGGGTATGTAAACAGTATAATATTGACCAAGGGCTCTGGGTACGGTTCCTGACCCCCTTACTCCATGGTAAATCTATAACTGTTCTGTCCAAATTGCCTGATAATGACTGTCTAAATTATAATGTTGTAAAGAATTGTTTGCTAGAAATTTTTAAGCTAACACCTGAAGCTTACAGAAAAAAAGTTTTGTGAGCACAGACGCAAGGCAGATGAAAATGTGTGTGACTATGTTGCTGAACTAAGCACTTATTTTCATAGGTGGGTAAGTAGATGTCAGGTCACTATTTCTGAAGGGCTGGCAAACCTTTAACTGAGGGAACAAGCCCGTAGAACTTTGCCCGAGGACATGATGATCTGGTTAGCTGACAGACAATGCCTTACTGTAGATACGTTCGGGAAGAAGGGAGACCTATACCTAGCAAGCAGAGCATCACTGCACAGGAATGGGACACCCAGTGCTGCTCATGGGTTTAACGGAACCCATGGTTGGGCATTCCAGCCTGCCCCAACAGAATCTGTCAGTAGCAGGGGAAGCCACTAGTCCAGATACATGTCCAGGACCTAGGGATAAATGTTTTAAATGCAACCAGTGGGGCCATGTAACATATAGATATCCATGGAGGCAAGGTGGGGAACAAAAGGTGGGAGAGCCAGTAAGTGGGAATGGAAAAATGCCAACAGTAGGTTGTCTTGAGACAACAAGGGACCCAAACTACCACAAGAGGTTATATCCTATCTTAGTGAATGGTAAAGAGACCATTGCTAAGAGAGACATAGCCTCTGACATACCCATTGTGAAGCCCACAATGGTTACAGAGGAGCACTACTTGCCTGTGCAGTCTAATCTAGTTAGAGATTTAGGAGGGACTCCATTCCAAATACCTTTGGCTAGGGTTCACCTAGACTGGAAGGGTGGAAAAGGAAGCCAGTAAGTAGGTGTGTCTGAGGATATCCCTGCAGATGTCCTGATAGGGAATGATTTTGACAATGCAGTACCTTGTGTGCATGCAGTTACATGCAGTCAGGCTTGGAGACAAGCATGTGGGTCTGGTAGCCTGGGGGAGACCCAGACAGACCACACACTTGCAGCCAGGACTGGTGAGGTGGTTACTTCAGGGAGAAAGCTACCCTGTAGCAGTGAGACTGAAGGTGAGCCATAGCTGTTTGTGGGTACTGATGTTCCCTTGGACAGAGTGACTGCAAGGGCAGAGGTGTGTAGTAGTACCCAGGCTGACAGTGAGGCACCGCTGTCAGAGAATGCCAGACGTCCTGTGGTAGGGAAGGTGGGAATGGTTACAAATTGAGAGTTGAGACAGGCTCAGCTCTCAGACCCTACATTACAAGGCCTGAGGGAGGTAGCTAGTGAGGCACCTGATTCACAAGGGAAGGGGAAATCTATACACTGGGACAAAGGGTTCCTGTATAGAGAGTGGACCCCTGAGGGAGGGCTAGAAGGTGATAAAATACAGCCATTGGTAGTGCCTAGAGCCTACCATCTGGCACTTCTATCCATAGCCCATGATATTCCCTTTGCAGGTCATATGGGTATAAAACATACAAAGAGACGTATTATGCAGAATATTTATTGGCCTGGGATTTCCAGAGATGTAACAGGGTACTGCAGGGCCTGTGAGCAATGCCAAAATGTAGGCAAGGCAGGAGACAATGTGAAAGCTCCTTTGATGCCTTTGCCTGTGATTGAGGAGCCATTTCAGAGGGTAGCTATGTATATTGTGTGGCCTCTGAATACCCCAAGTTCCACAGGGAAAATGTATATCCTAGTGGTAGTAGATTATGCTATGAGATACCCTGAGGCAGTGGGTCTGTCCTCCCTTGAGGCAGAAAAGGTGGCAGATGCTTTGTTAGAGATTTTCAGCAGGGTAGGTTTCCCAAAAGAAATACTGACTGACAGAGGCGCCAATTTCATGTCAGACCTGCTGGCTTGTCTGCGGATGTACTCTGGGGTGAAGCACCTAAAGACCACCCCCTACCATCCCCAGACTAATGGTCTTGTTGAGAGGTTAAACTCTACACTCAAGTCCATGCTATGGGCATTTGTAGACCAGTTTAAGAGGGACTGGGACAAATATTTGCCACATCTGTTGTTTGCTTACAGAGAGGCTCCCCAGGAATCCACAGGTTTTTCACCCTTTGAGTTGCTGTATGGGCATAGGGTGAGGGGGCCTCTAGATTTAATTTGAGATGATTGGGAGGGTGAGTGTGACTCTCACAAGGAGTCTAATGTGGCATATGTCCTAAACCTCAGGAAAAAGCTCATTGAACTCATGGGCTTGGCTCAGGGGAACCTAGCAGAAGCCCAACCATAGAAAAAGGTCTGGTATGACAGGAATGCTCAAGCTAGAGAGTATTCTGTAGGGCAGCAGGTAATGGTTCACATTTGTGTCAGACACAACAAGCTGCAGGCAGCTTGGGAGGGACTATACAAGGTGGTAAGGAAGGTCAGTGATGTGAGCAACATGGTAGAACTGCTAGGCTGGAGGCAGGGGTACAAATTGTACCATGTTAACATGATGAAACCTTACCATGATAGGGAGGCCCTTGTGCTGAGTATTTGCAGTGGATTGCAGGAGGAGTTTGAGAGAGATCGGGTGACTGATCTCCTCAGTGAGTCTCTGACTGACACCACAGTGAATGTCCCAGCAACTATCTCCTACACAGGTTTAAGAAATCTGAGTGGTGTTACAGGGGTTTGGGGACATGTTCATTGGGAAACCAGGGTGCACCCACCTGGTGAAGCACCATGTGAATACAGGGCCCCAAAGACCTATTAAGCAGGCCTCTTATAGGGTGCCTGAGAGATTCAAACAGACTCTGAGGAAAAATATACAGAAAATGTTGGAACTAGGGGTAATTCAGGAGCCCAGCAGTCTCTAGGTCTCCCCAGTGGTGCTGGCACCAAAGAATGATGGCAGCACCAGGTTTTGTGTGGACTACAGGAGATGAAGCCCTAGAGCAGCTGGGTGGGGCTAACTATCTTACCACCATTGATCTTACCATGGGTTACTGGCAGGTGCCTTTGACTCCCAGTGCTAGAGAGAGGTCAGCCTTTGAGACTCTTTTGGCTTGTAGGAGTTCACAAAGATGCTCTTTGGAATGAAGAATGCCTCAGTGACTTTCCAGAGGCTGGTAGATCATATCCTAGCAGGAAAGGAGATTTTGCCCTTGCTTACCTAGATGATATTGCCATCTACAGCCATTCCTGGTAAGAGCGCCTTCAGCATGTCTGGGAGGTGCTGGGCAGACTACAGAGGGCAGGGTTGACCATCAAGCCCAACAAATACCAGATGAGTATGGCAAAGATCTCCTACCCAGAACATAGAGTTGGGAGTGGTAAGATCAGGCCAGAACTGGCTAAAGTGGAAGCCATTCACGCATGGCCTGCACCTGTTACCAAAAAGCAGGTGAGAGAATTTTTAGGGGCAGCAGGGTATTACAGAAAGTTCGTCCCCAGTTATAGTACCATAGCTGCTTCCCTCACAGACCTGACAAGGAAAAACAGGTTGGATAAGGTAGTGTAGACCCCAGCATGTGAGCAGACATTCCAGAAGCTTAAATAAGCATTGGGAGGACCATCTATGTTAACCAGTCAAGATTAGAGAAAATTATTTGTTGTGCAGGTGGATGCTTTGAACCATGGGTTGGGGGCTGTACTTAGCCAGACTTCTTCAGAGGGAGAAGAGCACCCAGTGGTTTATCTCAGTCAAAGGCTCCAACCCAGGGAGGAATGCTATGCAGCTGTTGAAAAGGAATGTCTAGCCATAGTGTGGGCACTGCAGAAACTTCAGCCTTATCTGTATGGAAGGAAATTCACTATAGTTACAGACCACAATCCCTTAACATGACTACATCAGGCCAGCCAGCAAAATGCCAAGTTGCTAAGGTGGAACTTAGGCTTGCAAGCACATGATATGACAGTGCATCACTGCAGTGGGGTTAGGAATGCTAATGCAGATGGGATCTCAAGACAGGGAATAGGGTAAGGTATTCTCAGATAGGTTCAATCCTCTCAAGCAATGTTTCTCAAGGGTCCTTGAAAAACTAGTTTGAGTTCTCGGGGGAGGGGGGATTGTGACGGCTGCCAGCCAGCCAGCTAGAATTTTGTAAATAATTCTATGTCATTTATGAATAGTAATATGATTTGTATGCTTGCCTTTATTAATGTAAGAAAACTATATGTTCTGTATTGAGCTTCAAGATTGTAACCACAGTGCACCCTGCTGGAAAAGAGCAGAAATGTGTATAAACTACATGACTATGTAAATGTATGTGTTGATGTTAAAGGCTGGCATATACAGAGTGAAGCTGAAAATTCTAAGAAAATAAGTAGAGTTTTACAATGTGTATAAAGTTAGTTTATCTCAGCTAAGAGACAGAATGTCTGCAGCTAAAGTTTCTTTCTGTTGTTTGAGACAGAGATAATTATAGGTTTCAAGGGTAAACGTATTTAATAGTTTTATGATTCCCAGTTCCAGGCAAGCTTCTAAGAGATAAGTGTTAACTTCTGAGAGATAAGTATTTTTTATCAGAGACATATTAAATTTTAAGTTCATGTTAGCCAGGAAACTAAGGGTAGAGGTGACTAGAGTGATGTAATCTGAGATGACTCAGCAGTAATGTGTATTATTAATTTAAGAACTATCTCAGAGAGAAAGTCTGTGCATTTTGTATTTTGTTCTGGACCTGTAAACATTTCTTCAGCACTTCTCATTTATATCTGCCTGGCTCTGTAAGTAAGACATTTAGGGCATAGTATCTCTTAGAGATAGATAGGAATATAGCAAGAGTAGTCTAGATGCTTTCTGTATTTATGTGAGAGTGTTCTGCAATGTTGTTTCAAAATATTTCCTGTGGTTCTGAACTCTATTGTTACTGTGTTGAGTTTGAGTATTGCCTTGTGCTTTTATTATTTATTATTAATATATTTAAACCCTTTAATTGTAGCTGGTTTTGTGTAGATATTTAAGCTCGTAGAGTACTTGCATATGTATTTGGTGATACTGTCTAGGCCAGTCTAATAGCCTTGCTGTTGTTCTCACTTACCATTTGGATAACAGTAACATTGCACAGTAGAATTGGTTACCCTTTGTAAGGGCCTTATGGTGGGCTAATAAGGGTGGTTGGTGGCAGTGCTTTCCTCCTTATAGTCTGGGCAGAAGGGGGCATAGTGCCAGCCTTCCCCAGGAGTGTCTGTGTGTTTATATATAAATCAAATCTCAAAGTGTGTGTGAGTCAGCTACTTGGGCAGGGGTACAAAGCACTGGTTTGACAGAGAGGGTGCTGGAGGTTTTGGCTTGACCACTCAAATGAGATCTTAACCCTATAGCTGTGCCAGTGGGGAGTCTTATTGGGGATTTGGAGAGAGAGAGGGAGAAACCAGCCTCAGACTGACTGTGATCTCTTTGTGCTCTTAAGGGAAGTTGTACTTTACTGTGTGTGTACTTCTCATCCTCCCAATGTGCACATCCCTCACTGGCATTAGTGGTGAGGATTGAGGCTCTTTGATTACTGGGCCAGTGCAGGGGTGTCACACTCCTATCATGATAGTGCAGGAATGTTTTGCCTAGTGACACTATTGATTAATGAAAAAAGTATACTCTAATAAATATCTACTGGATACCAGAACTAGTAGTCAAAATAGCCAAACAACACTTAGAGGATATTGTTCAAGATTCTAAAGGTAATATAATCATAGATGGGGAGTTTAATTGTATTATAAAGGAATTTAACAAAATTGCAAAAAACTCACGAAATAAATCACCACTGACAAAGGTACTCTCTGACTTTACTGACACTTTTAATTTAGTTGACATCAATGAATATGCTGAACCAAAGGTTCCCTATTAATTATTTGAACTTTTTAAATTTCAAATGTCATATGGTTGACAACATATGATCAAGCAAAGTTCAAAGGTGAAAAGCAATGTCTCTGTTTGGCGCAGAATGGGAAATTTCCCTTTTCTGCACTGAAGTGCGATCTCAGAGTTGGTATATTTAAGTAGGGGGGTGCAGGGGGTTGAGGTAATTTAAAAAAAAATGTTTTATTATATATTTGATGTTTCAAACTATGCTCATATGTTACTCCTTGAAGGCTTTCTGAAGCCGAGGCGCTAGAGATTCTATTGGTAATAAATCGTTTGGATATACTGGCTGCTGTTGTTTTTCTGGATATATTTGCATTTGGTGCTTGTGTTGTTCCTATTCGCTCATATGTTGTCGAACATATGAGGTTGAAAGTTTTGAAACTTCGAATATATAATATAGACCCAAATGAAATACACAATTTTTCACACATTATTTTCACAGGCATGGTACACAGTCAAGAACAGACAGATTATATGCATCAAATGACCTAACTACTAAATTAAATAAAGTTAAAACAATTGCTTTTCCACTCTCAGATCATAACACAATTACTTCTGAGCTAGACTTACACTTTAAACAAAGGATAATAGATACAAGGATGCCATCTTACATAACAAATCTTAAAGATTTCAATGATTTTTATACTAAAGAGATACAAACATTTTTAGACTTAAATCTCACAGAAGATGTATCAGAAATATATATATATATATATATATATATATATATATATATATATATATATATATATATATATATATATATATATATATATATACATAGGATGCATTGAAAGTGTTTTTGTATGGCAAGGTGGTAGCATTGTATAGAAATAAACAAAAACAATGGAACACAGAATTGGAAGATTTACAGTTAAAGATAGATAAATTAAAACTTGATATCCAAAAAGTAAGTACTAATTTAACAAATGAACTGGATGACTTGAATAAAAAAAATATATGGAGACATCACACCATAAGACAATGATTAACTTAGAGAAGATTAGGTTGTGATCCTACTCAATGAACCCAAAAAATCAAAGAAGAATAGCAAATAGAACTAAAAATTATAAAAATAAACCAAATAAGGGAAATATGTAATATAGAGACTAAAAAGAAAGTGTCTGATTTAGAGGCAATATTAGAAACATTCAAAATATATTTTTACACACTCAATAATCACAATGAAAATACAGAGTTACAAACCATATTAAAAGCTTTCCTTAAAAGAAATTTTAAGATTATATCACTAGAAGAACAAATGAAATTAATAGATAAACAAATAACAATGACAGAACTTAAATCTAAATTAAATAAATTAAAACTAAATAAATCTCCAGGTATAGGCAATATCACCCCACTAATGTTTAAAATGATGTCAAATGAAGCCTTAGTGCTATTACTGAAAGTGTTCACATCAGTAAAAGAAGTTAAAGAAATCCCGCCCTCTTGGAAATACACGTTAGTAGCAGCAGTTTTGAAAAAAGGTAAAGATTCCAGTAAATGCTCATCATATATCATATATATACATATATATATATATATATATATATATATATATATATATATATATATATATATATATATATATATATCATAGCTTTACTTAATATTGATTATAAAATACGTATGGCAATACACGCTGCAAGGATAAAATAATTGCTACCAATGCTGATAGAGGAAGATCAAATAGGTTTCATAAAAGACAGAAATACATTTGACAATATTAAATGTATCCTCTCTCTAACTGATTAGCAATACAAAAAATAAAATGAATGTAATTAGCCTTGACATCAGCAATGTATTTGATTCAGTGAACTGGGATTATTTATGGTTGGTTTTAGAAGAGCACAATTACTCAAAAAGATTTATATTACTAATAAAATCATTATATGAAAAATCACTGGTATATATAAAACTAGGATCCTGTTTGTCCAAATCTATTAAAATAATAAAGGGTGCAAAACAGGGATGTCCCCTTTCCCCATTACTATTTGCTCAAGCTATTGAACCAATAGCAAACAATATATGAATGAACAAAAATATTGAAGGGATTCGATTAGATGATAGTTCAGAAATGAAAATTCAGTTATTTGCGGACATTTTATTACCATTAAAAGATGATAATGGAACTTTAAAAACCCTATGGGATCTAATTAACCATTTTCAAAAAATCTCAGGTCTTAAATTTAATGAGAAAAAAACAAAATATTACTGATAAACACTGACAAGAAAAAACTAAATATGGAACACCATAAATATATTCCTATTGATAATGATAATGCAATCAGATACCTAGGAGTTATAATAATAAATAACTTAGATACATCAATTTTATTATTAAGAGATCTTACATAATATCAAAACCTAATACAAAAATGGAATAAATCCTACTTCTCAATGGACAATAGACTCTACTTAATTAAAATGATTATATTCCCTAAGATCTTATATTTTATACAAGCAAGTTCTCTGCCACCTTCTAAAACATATCCAAAGCAATTTAATTAACTAATCACAAAATGTTGATGGTACCCTAATAAGCCTAGGATAGCTATGAATTTTCACTTAGATGATTAGGATATGGGTGGAATAGGTTTACCAATTGTGGAAATATATTCATTGTCAACTATAATAAAAATATATCATTATGGTTAAATACAAATTATATTTCCAAATAGAAACAAATACATGAGAAACTATGGTGAAAATTGGGCTTTGTCTCATCAAACAAATACACTGAACTGGTATCTGACAACTTTCTTTGGTTATTTAAAGAATACATGACTGTGAATAAATATAAGCATATACACTCTAAATTTATTATTTACACATTAAAAGCATAAAAACATTTTATGAACAATGAACCTAACATAAAAGCTTGGCTGTTTTTGTTGTACCCAATTGCATACACTCAAAGTAGCATCATAACCTTTGATATGGAAGCTGTCAAAACTCTCAAGAACAAAGTATTGATATACTGATACAGGACTTAAGACAATTTATACTAAACAAACAAGAGACAATGTAACCAATGACTAGACAAGATGTACATAAATCCATAGAACACTTAAAACTGACAATAACCCAACCTATTACTGGAAAAAGATACTTATCATCTATTTATAAAATAAACAAAAACAAATAAAAATCTACTATAAAGAAAAGTTATGGGATTACTATAATACAATTAAGGGTCATTTACTAAATGATAGAGACAAAAATCTTATCTCCATAAAACAAACACCTCACTTTCACTACAATGGAAACTTTTATGTGGCAGTTTCTGCATAGATCCTGTTTAACATTACACAAAATGGAGTTAATGTTCAAAAATAAACCATTGGTTGTTGGACATGCAAATTAAATATAAAAGCAGACTGGCTACATATGTTTTATGAATGTGAATGGATTAAAGCATATTGGGGAAAAAGTAATTATTTTTTACAAGCGGTATTCGATGACAAATTTCAGTTATATAAATATTTGATTCTCTTTAATGGGCCTGTACCTGACTGTGTTCCAAGAATGAAATATACAATTTTTTGGACCCTTTTAGCTACGACAAGAAAGAACACAACAATGACATGGAAGTCTGAGTCTTTTCCGACCTTCAAGCAACACAGAAGTATTATATCAACAATATCACATTTGGAAATTAATACCATTAAAGGAATAACTGAAAAAACTAAATTATTATATATTTCATGGCAAAAAGTGACTAAAATAACGCGGAGAGTAATGACTGTAGCAAGCTTTTATTTGAAAGTTCATAGAAATAGAAGAATTATATGTAAACTATAGACACCCCTGTAAATAGTTTGTTAGTTTTATTTATTAACTTGTTCAAATGATTTTATATATATATATATATATATATATATATATATATATATATATATATATATATATATTTCAGTGTAATGAATACTGTATATTTAATTCTTTTTGTTTGAAAATGAATAAAAATATTTAAAAATACTGATTAATTTTCAGAATTAGAAAAATAGTTTTTCTTTTTTAATTTTAAGTTGCTAACAGTTAGATAAACCCATTGCAAAATGCAATAATCAAGGAATCCCTTTCAAACATGACTGCAAATTTGTTAGAAAACATCACAGCATCACATGATTCTAGAGTCCCGAGGAAGGGGGGATGGGGGTTATCTCCTTATAAGACAAAATAAGCACGGTTTGCTCCATAAATTGTATTTATAGCAGATCAGGAAATCTTTGTCATACTGTCTCTGCATGTTTCCCTACCCTCCTGCCCTTCTCTTGTTATGGTTTTAAAAGGCTGTGTCTCTGGCTTCTTCTCCTTATGGTAATCTGATTTGCAAAGTCTCTTTCCCCACTTTCATTGCTATTGTTGGTTGTATAACTTATTTAAGTACTTTCCCACTCATGGTTTTCCATATATCCATAATACTAAGTACCCACCCAGCAAACCACTACTGCATTTGAGTAAACCTCCCTTATTACAAATTGTCTCCAGCACATTAAACTTAGCACGTTAGCACAATCTAACCTAGTGTAGTGTCAAACCCCAGGGACCACCCAAGCAGACTTCTATATAATCCAATCCATCACCTGCAATAGCTCACCCAAATACAGGTCCAGACAACATGATTATGGAATTTCCAACTATCTCAGTAGCCAGGTTGGTAGATGTGGGTATCCTGAGACAATGTAGCAATTGTATCATTGTCACAGATAACTATTTAATCCTTAAAGAAATAAACACACTATGCAGGAAATGTACATACAGAGTTTCAATGAAGGCAACAATCTCACAAATAAACAAAGTTGTCAGGAGCACACATACTGCATCCACCACACACACAGAACAATCTAAGCTGAGGCACTAAAAAGCAATCTTTCCAAACCTCAAAGACATCCTAAGCCTTTGCATGGCAATGCCTATCCTCAACAATCTCTAAAACACTCACCAAAAGCAACACCAGACACAACAGTTATGTCTACACCCAGAGGAGCCCCAAGAACAAAGCCCATAATGCAAGCCAACAAATTACCCAAGACTCTTGTCATAGGGGAATCAATTTTATCACATACAGATGCCCCAAACCTTAAAGGCACGAGACTGAACAAGGAGAAGATAACAGTTAGTTGTTTATCTGGAACCATTATTCGCCAAGTTATGCACACACTCATATCACTACACCACAGGTACCAGTATGATTCTATTATAGTCCATGTGGGCGTTAATGACCTGAGGCATAATTCCATGGACTATATGAAGAAAGACATTGTTGATCTCCCTGAATAAATGTGTCAGGCAGGTATGTGCCTTACATTGCACTCTACTTTCACCATGAATGATGCTACAATATGAAAAAAAGATGATTGACTTTGATAATTGGCTTGGTTTCTGGTGTCTTTCCAGGAGGATTCAATATTTGTCAGCATGGGAGGACATGGTTGGCAAACCATGTTGCTTTGCAAAGGATGGTCTGCACCTGTCTGAATATTGCTAAACTTTATCAACCCCCTTAGAATCTTTATTTTTGGGAATGTCAAATTGACACGGCAAAATAAAGCCCTAAGATAGGTATTACTATTCAGTGTTAGGATCCTAAACAAGAAACTTCATAGCCTACAAACTATCTTTACTCTGGAGAATATAGACATTTGTGCCATTACCAAGACATGATTTAAATCCACATAAAGTATTCCAGCAAATCAAGACTTGACAGCCTCACACACATTTACATTATCAGCTGCGCAAACAGGGATAAGAGGTGAAGGAGTATCACATTAGCAACAAACATAACTACATTGGTTAAACAGGATGATGCCCTGGAATTTATCTACATGCAAACCACCATAGACAATGTCCCATACCATACCCTAGCAAGCTATAGATCACCCTCTATGTCCCTAGAATACCATAGCTCTTACCAAGAACTACTGGAGACACTCACCCTTAAAGCAAATAACCTCTTCATGGGAGACCTTAACTACCCCTATATAGACTGGGTTACACACACTGGCTCATACTCAAAGGCACAATGATTCCTGGACTTTATTAACACAAATACCCCCGACCAAATAGTGTCCACACCCACCAGAGGTTCAAACATACAGGACCATAATGCTCATCAATATGGGAAAGCACTGCACCCCCCCTCAAAATTCAATGTCCCTCCGAACTCAGAGTTCATAGCAAACTATGCAGAATTGTTTACAGAGACCTTGTGCAACCATGTAGATGGCTGCATTGAGGCTGCTGGATCTACTAGAAGTAAGCCCGAAACAAACTCTAAGAACAAAACACAGGGGTAGAATCCTAACCTTAATAGAGTATATAGCAAAAGGAAAAAGTCATTACTAAAATCAGGAAGAAAAGCTCCCACAATGATAGGAGCTCTCTAATTAAGTTAAACAGGAAATAAATAGGACTATTTAAGTCCAACAAGGCCAATCAGTTTGCCTAGTACAAACCTATGAACCTAATTAATTACAAGATCAAGATAGCCTCACAGACTAAAGGCAACCACAAGACCTTCTACAGCTGTGCCCCAAACCATAAAGGCAGCATATACCAGTGGCAACCATCACTAAACAGAGTGACATTGTGAATTTGCTTGCTAACAGTTCAGCTCAAACTTAACCCCAACTCCTTCCCTGCTTTCCACCATGAAATACCTACTAGCATAACCCCCAAACTATTAACAGGGACCAGGTGCCGGTGGTGCTCACTAAGGCCAAAAATACAGCCTCAGTGAGCCCCAACAATACCCTGGGATGCCTCCTAAATAGCTTGAAACATGACCTATCAGTACCACATGAGTCACTTTTCAACTATAGTCTCAAAATAGGCTTTGTGCCATGAGAATGGAGGACTGTAATGGCTATCCCACTTCATAAGGGTGGACCATCAATGAACCCAGAAACTACAGTCCTATTACTCTGACTAGTTTAACATGCAAAATCATGGAATGAACTGTCATGGACATGATCAACAAAGACATAAGCAATCTTCAGCCAGTTTGGCTTTGTCAGTGGATGGTCGTGCTTACTAAACCTGGTAGAATTCTTCGAGAAAGTTACAAGGGCAATGTATGAAGGGAAAATGGTGCATACCACCTGTCTGGACCTAGCTAAGGCATTCAGTACAATATCCCTCTTGGGTATAGATGACAAACTCACTGAACTGGGCATAAACCCTACATACCTTACTGGATTTCCAACTGGCTCACAGACAGGGCCAAGGAAGTTAGGATATATGATACCACCTACACTAAGAGATTGTTGATGTTGTTAGTCGCTCATTCAACCTCATTAATATTCATGAGGTTGATGAAATACGTCGAGCAGATCATCATTCACAGTTGTGAATCTCACGGTTTTGATAGTAATTCTATACAGATGAACCTTTGAATCTATTAAGTGTATCGCATTTTGAAACATGATCCTCATTGAAAGGGTTTATTATGCATTTAGTGATAAGAATTTTTTTAACTGATATCCATGGTAAATTATACTGACTTACATTAAATAATCAAACAAATGTATTATAAGTATAAAGTAATGTATTTTAACTATTGTGTGAGTTTCCTGGTTGAAGTTGTTAGTAAGCTGTTAGTAAGTGTTCCACATATTGCCCATTTGCTCCACATTATGAGAAGTACAGTTCCACATTTTGGAGATGGAAGGTTGGGAACCATGTGTTCCTCAGTGACGAAAATGTGACAAAATAAAGCAATGTTCATGTTGACTTGAGCCTATCTGCATAGCAGATGAAGGATCAGTTGCACCAGTCAATAGAGCAGGATGGCAGTGTATGAGGAAACAGTGGGGTTACACTTGCCCTAGTTATGCAGTAGTAAACCTTGTTGGGATTCAACTGCCTTTGCTTTTGCATTGAAAAACTGTGTAAAATAAACACTCATTACAACATATGTAAAGAAGCCTGCAGCAATAACAGACTAAGAGACAGACGACAACATTATGATAAGAGGGAAAGGTCTCATTAAACCTTTTTACAGCGACGATGGAGGAACTGAAGGGAAATGGCTGTGAAAAGTATTATTCTACAAATTTAAAAGAGATTATATATAATAACACTTTACTAAGGTGCATTTCCAGAAAGCATAGGTAACTGAACAAAAAGAGGAAGGCATTACCTAGTAATACAATCCTGGAGTCTTATTGACAAAACCTACTGATCTGTGCAGAAATGTTTCCATTCAACCACTTCATTGCACAAGAGCTTCAAAGCATCCATCCATAATGACAATAAATCACCAACCTTTACAAAGCTCATTGCTGGGCATAGAAGTAGCACATTTTCATCACTCCCTTCGGACACCAGCGTATAGCATTTCTTAATAAACCTTGCCCAATACCCTACATTATTTTCTTGAGGTGATTTCCAAACAAAGGCAAAATAAAGCAGTATTATTACTGAAATTTCAGCTAGGCAAATAGTTTGGGGCTTACTTAACATAGATCCTTGAAAACAGGTGACAAGGGTCTGGATAGAAGCATATGTGGAGATGCCAGCATGATACCACTTTCCAAATTACACTCGTATATTTGCATGCCCAAAACATATAATAAACACCTGCCCCACCTGCAGATTGTGCAGCATTTGTGAATGTTAGGGTTAGGATATGTGAGCCATTTCAAATATCTCAGCCTTTCAAGTTGTTTTGTTTTACCTGAAGGCAGAAACTGACATCAATGAGACTTCATTTTAAGCAGTTGAAGAACTTGACAGGATCGGATTTGGCATAAAATACTCTTTGTGGAATGTGCATTCACTGTTATCTCCATGGACCTCTCTTCCTAAACATACAAAAGCTTAGGAAGAAGGAAAGTTTTGAAGACAGAACCTTTGACAGGTTTTGAAAACAGAACTTGTGATATTTTTTAAAAATTAACTGAACTTCCCATGACTGCTGTAGACTGCCAGACATTGTACTGTATCAGGATGGGGCAGTTGTTATTAGATAGCTGGTCCTTGAATCAGGGAGGAAGCTGAATGATGAAACAAGCCCTTCTTCACTTTTACTGTACTTTGACTGCATTCATCATTTTACTGTAGTCTTTGTACACCACCCCAACACAACCACCAGATGCACATCACCAAATGTGAGATACTGAGTAGTGTTTTTATTTATTTATGTTTGTGTTTGCTAAAAATATCAAATAAATAGCCAAAAAGCTGGGTTTAAAAGCTGTGCAGAAGAAATAGTAGACCTCCAAGAAATGGGTATGTACTGAATTCCCTATACTTCCCTGAAAAATGGTGATTGTTTTAAATTTCTAAGTACTTTCCATTCACTGCTGCACTAGGATAATAGGGTCATAGGTTCATAGGGTATTACTAGGCTAACAACCACCAGATCCTTTATAGGCCTAGCAATGCAACCCAACCCAATGTTGTTCCCAAGTACCTTGGGTGTCTATTTAGAGAGGTATGTTACTAAGGGGGTAGCTAAGGGGGGATATGTTAGGTGGGGCATATTTTACCTACTGTTGGCCTCTGTTTATCAGAGACATGGGAGACAGACCAGGGATGAATTTAGGATTTTCCATCCAGTGGTCAAGGTTTTCTTTGACTAGGGGAGGGATGAACTCTGCTTTACATGGATGGGGGGGGGGGCAATTCCACAGTGCTGGGATCTTTTGAGACACATATTTTTTTCCAGCAGGCTCTATTTACATCACAAACAAACTTTAAATTCCTGGATTTAGTGTTTCTGGTGCTGTTCATGTTACAGATGTGCAAAAAATCCATTAGGACTGGATATAAAGTTGCTTTAAATGCCAGGCAAAGATTGCCTCTCAGTAACCTGTGGGAAACTGAGTAAAGATATAGGGCCTTAAGGTTATCTGTGGAGGACAGGGTGTTCATACCCTGAATTCTCCCTGTGAGGAACCTTTGTGGGCATTGCAACTGTTACAAGTGCCAAAGGAGGCAGAGTAAAGTGGTACTTTAATGTCCTTGGACCTGGATAACATGCCCTTACTTATAAGCTGGATGATATATAATGATTTCCTTACTATCTTGGCTGAATGTTGGTTGAAGGCCAGATTACTGTCTACCTATATTCCCAGATCCCTAACTAGCGAGTCAACTCTTACGGTTGTTTTATTGATGGAATAATTAACTTGGGTTGATGAGTTCCCAAAGGGCATGATAATGCATTTCTTGGCATTTAGTTGTAATCTGCAGCTTTGGCAACTGTCTTTTCTCTGTGTTAGTCCCTCTTGCAGGATGTTAGTGTTATGGGGGCATCTATGATAGCTCTCAGTTTACAGTTATCTGCAAACTTGGTGAGCCAGAGGCCCTTGACATTAGCCTTGACTTCAGTGAAGCAGATGTCAAAACAGGAGCAGACCCAATATGGATCGCTGAGGTATGCCACTTTTCTTATTTGTATTAAGAAGATGTTGAGGCTTGGGTATTTATTTAAGTAGTTTATTGTATACAAATACATCAGGATAAATGGCAGGAACATTAATTTTAAACAAACTATCTAACTGACTGACTACATACTTGCATGCTCACACTCTGGCTGTTCACTCAAAATGGCAGTCTTACTTGCACATGCTCAGTACTTATATTTATGTACTGACTCACTGGAAAACTTTTTAAAGGTATATCACACACACTGATCTACATCCTCTCTCTTTACTGAGCTGTCTCATATAAACAAGGACATTTTAATAGGCATGCAATTATACAGACACTAATAAGAAAAACAATCATATCCAGGTTGCCATGTATCTGGAAGTAGGTTTCAAGATGCGACTTGATCTCGTGACATAATAATTAAGACTGGGTTTGGCAACAGGCACAGTTATTAGGGGATGTTCTGCTTGACAGGGATTTTCTCAGGAACAGGGATTGCTGACAGAATGTCCTCTGGAACAGGAACATTGGACAAGTCACTCTGAGAACTAGAGTTTTTGTCACAGACAAGATGCTGTAACACTGGTTCGGACACTGGTAACAAATGCTTCCAATTTTGTATGAATTCCATTCCTTGTGATTCCATAATGTATGATCGTGGCTCTTGACACAAAGTTTTCACAAATACCATGCAATCAAAACCTTTTGATGTCTGCATTCTCACTATCTCCCCTTTTTTCAATGAACTGAGTGGTTTGCCAGTTTTATCATAGTAAGATTTCTGGGACAAACACTTCTTCAACAGTTGGGCTTTTACTGCTTTGTTGTTCTTAGCACACAGAACCAATAAATTACTACTGGCTGGTAGTGTGGTTCTGGTTTGTCTCGACATAAGCCTCTGGGCAGGTAAACCAAGATGTTTATCACAAGGAATGTTTCTGAGATTTAACAAGTTGAGAAAAACATCAGTATTGTCATGTCTGGATTTCTCTAACAGCTGTTTTGCACTTTGAACTGCACGTTCAGCCAAGCAGTTTGACTGGGGGTATTCAGGACTACTCATAATATGAACAAAGTCCCATTTTTCTGCAAATTTCTTGAACTGCTGACTTGTAAACTGTGCACCATTGTCAGAAATAATTCTGTGCGGGCTACCATGGGCAGCAAAAATGTCGCTTCAACTTAGTAGTGACAGTACTGGAAGTTAGGTTGGGAAGCAGGTCAGTCTCAAACCAATCTGAATAAGAGTTTATTAACACCAAGTAATGTTAACCACTCCACTCAAAGATATCTGTGGCTACTGTCAACCAAGGTAGTTCAGGAATCTGGCTTAACTGAAGTGATTTTTCAGTTAATGTGGCTTTGTATGATTACATACTGAATAAGATGAAAGTACTTTCTCAATATCTTTTGACAGAGAAGGCCAAGATACTAGACCTCTCACCCTTCTTTTGATAGAATCAGTTCCGGTGGTGGCAACGATGCAAGATCTTAATGGATTCTTGTTGCAAGGATTTTGGAACAATCACTTTAGGACCTTTCATGATGATACCATTGTCTGACAAAATCTCATCTCTGTATGGAAAATAAGGTTGCATTTCTACTGGTAAACAAGATTGCTTTGAAGTCCATCCTCAACTGATAAAGTGGTTTAGCTTCTGGAGAATTGGATCTGAAGCTGTGTGAGTTCTGAGCTTATCAAGACATGTGGAAGAAAAATTTCTTACATCCATGACCTCAAAATCAAGTTGCTCATTGCTATGCTGTTCTGTGTTTTTTTTCTGGGCAATCTGGATAAAGTATCATCAAGATAAAGAAACTTTCCTTTTGTGTAAATAAGAGTGAAATTGTATTTTTGCAATTTGAGCATCATATGTTGCAGTCTAGCAGAAGCTGTATGCATCAGCTTTCTCAAAATAGTGACTAGAGGTTGGTGGTCAGTCTTGATCTGGATAGATCGACCATGAATATAATCATGAAACTTCGGACATGCAAACACAATTGCCAAAAGCTCTTTCTCAATCTGGGCATAATGCATCTCGTTCTGGGTAAGAGTTCTCAATGCACAGGCTACTGGTCTACTCTCTTGAAGAATGACTGCAGCTAGACCAATCTTAGAAGCATTACATGAAAAAGTAACTGGTTTCTGAACATCATAGTAGCGGAGAGTTGGTGTGTTAGCAATTTTCTATTTCAGGACATCAAATACTCTTTGGTGCTGTTTTGACCATGACCAGATTATGTCTTTGTGTGTCAGCTCTTGTAATAGTGCTGAAAGGTGGCTTAAATCTGGAATGACCTTACCTAGATAGTTGACCATGCCAGGAAAACGTTATAGGGCTTGGGCATTGTCTGGAGCTGGCATACCGAGAATTACTGTTTGCTTGGAATGATCTGATCATAAACCTGAACTGGTAAACAAGTGACCAACATAAGTAACTTCTCATAGCCTGAATTTTCACTTCTGAGGATTTAGCTTAAGATTCAGTCCATGTGCTCTTTCCAGAACTTTCCTGAGGTTTCTGTCATGTTCGATTTCACCATTGCTTCCTACTAGAATATCATCTACTATAATAGCACATGAATAGCCTGAAAAAAATTTGCTCCATTGCACGTTGAAAGACTTCACTGGCAGAATTTATTCCAAATGGCATTCTCAGAAATCTGTAGCTTCCAAATGGCATACTAAATGTGGTTAACAATGAAGATTTTCGATCAAACAAAATTTGCCAAAATGAACTCTTTACATTAAGATAGAAAAAACAGTGGCATTTGGCATGAGGGCAGCAACCTCTTTGACTGTATGCATTGGATGATGAAGCCTTTTTAATGCTTTGTTCAGATCTCTTAGAGCAATAAAAATTCTGATATAATCTGACCTTTTCTTATGAGCTACTATCATGGAGGCTACCCATTCAGTAGGTTCTTCTACTGGGCAAATTACTCCTGGCTGCACCATTTTGTCTAGCTCTGCTTTGACTCTGCTCTCCATAGCTACTGGAACTTTCTGTGCTGGTCTGATAAATGGGCTGACATATGGGTCTAACTTCATGGAGTACACAACTGGTATTTTGCCTAGTTTGTCTACAAAAATATCAGCATACTCAGAAAAAATAGTTTGGGTGAAATTTGAGCTGTTGTCATTCAGGCTAGGTCTATAATAAATCAGGGAATGCTTAAAAAGGCAAACACTGATTTATCGACCCCATGTAAGCGAAACTTACAATCCTGAACACTTAGAACAGCGATTTTTTTTCCAAGGGAAAAAAATCTCTGTTCCACAAAAAAAATAAATAAATAAAAACTTTAATACATTACATAAAGTGGGGGGCTGTGACCCCCACATCCCTCACTTAAATATACCAACTCCGAGATCACACTACAGAAACAAAAATGGCAAAGTAACAGAGGCGGCCAAGTGATTCCTTTCCCAGGGAAAGAAATCGCTTATATGCCATTTCGCTATTTTGCTGTTTCATGCGTTCAAGTTCGATCAAGATGCATTTGAAGGAATGCATCTTGGTTCATATAATAGGAACCCTTCAGGCTTACATGGTGAACTTCTTTATTAAGTGAAATCAGTCCTATTTTCAAACTGTCTTTGAGTCCTAATAATGACTGCATGTGTCTCTTGACTATGAAAAATTGCAAGTCATAACTGTTCCCAGCAGAGTAACATGAAAGCACTACTGAGCCTTTGGTTTGAATATCTTCATCACCATAAGCTACACGCTTCACACACTTTGTCAAATCAAGTTGTTCTGCAGCTTTTACTCTAGCAAATGTTTCTGCTGACTTAACATTACACTTTGAGCCAGTATCTAGTTTGAGCTCTACAAGACTTCCCATTAATCCAAACAGTACAAAATACTTCATTCTTTGCCCACAAATCTACTACATTGACTGTTTCACCAAGCACAGACAAACCATCAACATAAAAAGTACGGTTGCAGCTTTTTAATTGATCAACTTGCCTCTTGGAATGCCTTCTTTTAATAAAAGAATGTGCCTTGTTTGATTTACAAAACCTTTTGAAATGATTCCACTTATTGCAAGAATGACACTGCTGACCAAAAGCTAAGCACTTTCTCTTTTGGGTTTGTGATTTCCACCACAATTTACGACAGTTGACTATTAAGCTGAGTGGGGCCACATGTTTTGACTTTGCTGATTCACCCTTATGCTTCACTGAGCATGCTCTGGAATTTGCTGGAAAGACTCAGGGTTTCCCAGGGACTGTTATAGGACCTACAGTAGCTGCCATGTGCTTGGGTCTGTTTCTTTTAACCACATGCTGCATACTATCAACATGAGCTTTGTTACTGTGCCTTCCACTGCTATTCTCATTTGTAAGCATACATGTGTGCCTTTCTGTAAGCTTGTATATCTGACAAATCTCAATGACTTTATTCAGAGTTAAATCATTGTCTCGAAGCAAAATCCTTCTCATTGTGTCATTATTAATACCACACACAAGTCTGTCCTTTATCAACTCATCTCTTAAATCACCAAATCTGCACATTTTAGCTTTGACAAACAAGACTGTTATATATGATGCAAAAGTTTCACCAGGCTTTTGAACCCTTGTGTAAAACAAGTGCCTTTCCATTGTAATATTTGTTTGGGGTTACACATTTTTCTAAATTTACATTTTAAGCACTCATGGTCTTCCCCTGTTTCAGCTGGTACCAATATATGGCGTTTTTTCCCTCCCCTGCAAACACAGCAGGTGCATACACAAATAAAAGCTGTCTTTCAATGGCCTCTGAACCAGCTAAATTAAGCTGAATAAATCCCTTTGTACATGTGTCTTTGTCAGAAAAAGCAGCCTGTATGAAAATATTGTATTCCTGCATAAACACTCTCCAATTTCCTGCAATATTATAAAACACAAGCAGTGTAGGTCTACAAAATCCTTCTGTCATGCCCACAGATTATAGTAAAACACAATGCAAAATGGCCCTTGTAATTATGTACAAACATGCACAACTCACTGGGTACTTGTAATAATATTCAAATGCACAATAAGCTCTTCAAAATACTGTACTCTGCGAAATATGCTTTGAAATAACTACTTTACAAAATATTCTTTGAAACAACTTTGCTTTGCTAAATAACTCCACTGTAATATTACACACACTTGCAAACACTTTGCACACTTCAGATACCTTGAATATCTTTAGTTAACACAAAAAAGTAATGCATAGTGCAAAAATATGGTAGTTTTCCCCATCTTCTACATTTTATGTGATTCGGATATTGTTTCAAACATTTTCATAATTAATTTGAATATTTTTATCAATTTGTCTCATTTTCGGACATTTCATTTAATAAGAAATTTGTTATGAGCATATAGTGAAAGAAATCATTTAAGCAAGTTTTAGTACCTGGAATATGTTTTTGACTTGTTTTGTGAGTCATTTGAGCAGTAGAGATGATCTACTCCTGTATATTCCTCCAACTTTAACCGGTTGCCTCATAGCTGTAACTCTGGAACACATTCTGACACCATGTAGCTCTTCTTATGTGCATTAAGAAGACAATGAGGCTTGAGTGTTCATTTAAGTAGTTTATTGTATATGACTACATCAGGATGGATGATAGGAACATTAAACTTAAAGTATCCAACTGACTTACTACATACTTGCATGCTCACAGTCTGGCTGATCACTTCAAAATGGCACTCTTACTTGCACATGCTCAGTACTTATATGCATGTGTTGACTCACTGGAAAGCTTCTTCAAGGTATATCACGCACACTGATCTACAAGATGCTCCACTGGTGACTGGTCTCTTGGTGGAGGTGGTCTCACCAATCCTGACTTCTTGGGTCCTATCTGTAAGCCAACTGGAAATCCAAAAGGTTAAGTAGGGATTTGTGCCTATTTCGGTCAGCTTTCAACAGTACCTGAGTTGGGTATTGCATTGAATGCCTTAGACAGATCTAGACAGATCTAGGTAGGCAGTATGCACTGTTTTCCCCTGATCCTTGGGGACCCTGTCGAAGAAGTCTACTAGGTTAAGTAGGTAAGACCTTCCCTTGACAAAGCCAAACTGGGTTGGGTCCATTGTCTGAAGGTTGCTGATCTGGGATAGATCTAGTGTCTGTAGGCTGCCAATGTCCTTGTTGATCATTTCCATGATAATTAGTTCTATGACTTTGCATACTAGACTTGTCAGACTGATGGGTCTGTAGTTTCTGGAGTCAGTTAAGGGAATAGCTTATGAGGAAGAATGACCATTGCAGTGCTTCAGTCACTGGGTGCATAACCTGTTTTGAGGCTGTAGCTGAAGAATATCTCATGTAGTCCTGATAGGTTATGTTTTAAACTATTTAGGAAGCAGACCGGGATATTGTCAGGGTCCATTGAGGTTTTGGCCTTATTGAGTGCTGCCAAGACCTGCTCTCTGCCGATAGTTGGAGGGATATGCTATAAGGGATTTCAGAGGGGTAGTGGGGGGGTGAAGTTAGAGCAGAAGTTGTCAACCAGCAGATTCACTACGTCACCCTCATCAGTGCAGGTGGTGCCATTTACCACCATTTCAGCACACTGTTGTGTGATGCATTTAAGTTTTCAGACATAGCTGAAGAAGGTCTGGTGATTGTCCTTAGCCTGAGAGGCTATCCTGACCTTGTAACTGTCCTTCTTTGTCTTAATTAGTTGTCATAGTTTCTTGTTTAGTTCAATCAGTGAGCTCTTATCTTTATGAGATTTGCTCTTTTTTCCTTTTGTTATATACCCTGTTGCATTAAGGATTCCACCAGTGAGTTTTGTTTTTAGTTGCTATGGATTTACTTCTGGTAGGTATGTCAGCCTCTATGCAGCCATTTACATGTTTATAAAGGGTTTCTGTGAATAATTCTGCATACGTTGCTGTGATCTCAGAGTCTGAGGGCAGGGGAGCGTTGATTTTGTTTTAAACAAGAAACATCTTATGACATAGGCAATCATACATTTAAATAAATGAAAACAAACCATATTGACATATTTTCAGTTGCAAACATAGATCACATGTAATTTTCTATTCAGTCGTCAATCAAACATTATTATATAGCTCATTTAGTTTCTGCCTTCTCTTAAACCTCATTCCTCCTGCAAAACATAATTCTGCATATAGTGTTCCCACAATTCCCTTTTTTTCTATGTAAGTTGCTCCTACCCTTTTCTAAGGATCCCACTTCCAGTTCTTTTATCTCTGTTACTAGATTCACTACTTCTAGTATGGTTGGCTTAGACTTTGATTTCCATTTTCTAGTAATTGACTTTTTTGACAGCCAACAAAATTAAACTCAGTAAGGCCTTACTATGTCTAGGCAATTATGAATCTGCATCATAGCTCAAAAATCATTTCCTTAGTTACACCAAGTTGTTCATCCAGTATTTCTGACAGAGCAGTCTGCAGGGAATTTTTAGTCTTCCAGCTCATTACACTCCCAAAAATATGTTCCCAGTTACCTCTTACTTCCCCATAACACTTCCAACATTTGATATCTCCCTCAGGAAAATTATTTGGAGATGTGCATGCGTGTATGTGGACTATGGTATCAGAATAATTTTGCTGTTAATTTAAATGACTCAAGTGTTGGCAGGCCACCACTAATTATGATTAAATGAATTTGCCTTTATCATTCTGAGTCTGTTCTACTAATGCCAGCTTATCTACATTAAGGCAGTGCCTTGCTTGCACTTTATTTTGATTTTGTGCATATGACACCTTTATCAGACTTATGAGAATATATAGTCTGCAATCCAACATTTTAGAACTGTCTCTTGCTTTTCTGAATGAAGATACATACCAAGTTCTTTGGTAGGCAAAGAGTGTATATATTATCTAATGTTCCTGTTTCAACATAATGCAGTAAGTAATAATTTCCCTGGCATAGCTCCTCAGTATACAAAGTTAAAACTTCTTTATGATTGTTTTTCTTTATTTGCACTTCTGCAGCAATACTGACCTTAGGTTACTTGTAGTCTTTTTTTTCTGCAGGTTTAGTGCCATGAGGGTTGTTGTGGTGTTTCTCTGCCTATCATGACTGCTTTTTACAGATCAGTGTGGTCTAGCTTGTTCTCTTCATATATTTCCAAATTTTCTCCTTCTGTACATATGTAAGTGTTTGGGGGAAATTCAGAAGGGGGGGGCAGCTGGGTTTTATTTATGAACAATGAAATTAATTATGAATTATATCATTTTTACTAGTAGAGGATTTTAAGAAAAATAATAAATGTACACTTGTATTCAATTAAAACTAAAGGCACCAATCATGAAATGTTTAAGCATTCCTGTGTTTGCACTAACTAGAAAAAATGTCTTATTTTTTGTATTTGAACAGGTTCCTGAAGATTTAAGAGGAGGAAGTTATAGAAATAGAGATGAAAGAAACAAATGGCAATTGAACCTTAGAGAAAATTATTTTCCAGGTTTAAATGATGCTATAAACATTAAATGTTTTTTTTTAAAGATAGGAGGTGAAAAGTTATCAAATGATGTTTAAATATATTTATGGTTTGCAGACACTGGTACAGATTCAATAAACCCTACATGAGAAGTTAAAACCCTGTGCACGTTCTGGTGCGACATGCCCACGATAGTGTGTAAGTGCCTCTATGTGCCATGTACAGCCATGCAAATACAGTAAACGTCATGGTATGCTAATTACAGCATAAGCAGCTGAAATGTATGCTAATCAACCAATTCAAGATGGATGAGCTATTCAACAGGCTATAAAGCAACTGTGTAGACTCAGTGCTAGTCTTCTCTGCAAATTCCAAAATCTATTAGACTACAACCATGGAAACTAGGCTACACAGCAAGAATATTAGGGGCTGCTGTTGCATGTGTATGTGCAGAAGGCCCATTTCTATGCTGCTGCTGCTGCTGCTAACAGACCATGGCCAAGAAGGAGAAGAGTTTTTACACCCCGTTAACCTTTTCATAATTTGAATGAGGTAGAAATTATAGAGTGCTACAGGGTGGATAGGGACAATCTACAGGAACTCTGCAACCTCTGTTGCCCTCAAATGACAGCAAGGGCAAACCGAGGGGAACCAATACCTGTGAAGACTTAGGTATGTGTATCACTTAGAATATTAGCTACAGGAACCTTCCAGAGACCTACAGTGGACATGCTGGGGGTGTCACAGGCATCACCATCCAGGATACTCAATCAATTCCTGAATGCTATGCTGCAACATGCCAGTGAGTAATTATATATTTCCCTGTACTCCTGAGGACAAAGCCAGAGCAATGCAGGAGTCTGACCTTGTACCAGACAACCCTGAAGTCCTGGGTTTCATAGACTATACACATGTAGAAATCAAATCACCACATGGGGAACAGGGAAGGGTGTACATAAACAGAAAGGGCTACTACTCCATTAACTGTGAGGTTGTGTGTAATGCTTTATGACTCACATATCTGGTACAACTCTCAACTGTATGAGATGTTTATTAGTAGTGATACCCACAGGATCATTTACTGGGGGATGCAGGTTATGCACTGGAGCCATGGCTGATGACGCCCTTCAGAAATGCACACACACCACCAACTGAAGAGTGCTGTAATGAGACATACATTCAAACAAGAAATATCATAGAGTGTGTGTTTGGGTTGCTGAAGTCATGCTTCCGATGCCAACATACATCTGGGGGGGGGGGGGGTCACTGCAGTACAATCCCCATGCATGTGTTGAGATAGTCACTGTCTGTACTGTGCTCCAGAACATTATCCTGAGAAAACAGCTTCAGCAGGAACTGCAAGGGGAAGGGCCATACATCCCACCACCACTGTCAAGGTCACCGCAGCCACACCCAAGTGAGGAGTCAGAGGTAGAACCAGCAGCTGCCGTGGGTGTAGGCAGATGTAGATGTGCACTGTATGGCCTCACAATGGCCAAGAGGCAATGGATAGCACACACACGCACCATCTAAGGAGCTAAAACCTTCATCCTATGTACATACATACAGTAACATTGATGCCAGGCAACACTCACAATCTTTACTTACCCATGTAATGGCTGTGTACTGCTAACATCAGACAGTCAGCCCTGAAGTAAAACTCTTGCAACTGCTGGATTTCCAAGGTAAGTGCTGAACCTGGAATAGAAAAGTAAATGTCTAGGAATACAAATGAATGGCATATCCTTGCATACTGTAACTTGGTAATATAATTAAGTATAAGATAGGTGAGTTTTACAGCAATTATATCAAGATGTGAAAGCACTGACTTATATGAATACATGTGTCATCTATCAACTAATAGGCCTTACATCTAAAATGTACAGATTTTCACTGAATGCCCACATTTTGGCCTCATGTTTATAATGGCAAATCATTAAACAGTGAAGTTAGAAAATAATGGCACACATTTCAGTTTCAGACTTCATATCCCTCAGAACAAACATAAAAATAGTAATGCAAAACCTGTTATTCCATCATCTACGTTTGTATGACCACAATTGTTTCAAAAACTCTCCACATTGTTGGGCCTTTGTCACACTTTTATTTATGGCTTGGTCCAGCTTTGTTGGTCTAAGTGTTTGGGAGGGATGTACACATTACAAAAACATGTAAGAAAGCAGTACAATTTGCAAAACAGCATCACAAAAACAGATATACTAAGTATTAAGTCAACTATGCACCCTGAGCATCAGAAAAAAGTCTTATATATCCCTGAATCCAAAAGATAAAAAACAAGGATATGGCACAGGTATCATCACTTGCACAAGGTGTTGTGTATATGTGTGTGTGTGTGCTTGTGGGGGGGGGGGCAGGAGGGCTAGGCTGACACAAAAGGTAGTGAATATGTCTGAGTAAGTAAGAGGAACAGGCAGACATGTGGATAAAGTATAAAATGGCCACTGAGACAGAATGGTCTTTAAGCCTTTACAACTGACCCATGTAATTGTTATGTGAGTGTGTCTGTATGGGCACTGCAGGTGAAATTGGTGTGTGACTGTCTGCAAGAACACAGCCAAGCACTATGTCCTGGTAAGTCGAACAGGTGTGAGCCATGCATGGTAGAGGAGACAGTTCATCATCATCCCTGACTCCATGAACTGTCTGTGCCAGGAGTTGCACTGGCACTTCCATGTCCATGGTCAGATGCACTGCTGCTACTTGAATGTGACTGATGTCTGCTGGATGAGCTCTCCTCACAAGTACACCAAGGACCACAACCCCATGGCCTGCCACGTCTGGATGTTGACACTTCAACCACTAATGGAGCAGTGGAAGAAGTGCCACTGTGGTAGCGTGATCAGACATGGCCACATCAGCTAACATCAGATGATATGGCTGACCTATGCCCACATAGATGCCGTCTCCCTCCCAGCAGATATTCCATTACAGACACCACCCATTCCAATGTGCCATTCATCTGATCCATTGAACTGGCAACATGGTGGACACAGTCATGCATGTCAGCCTGTGCCACATCTACAACCCTAAGCATTGCCTTGAAAGGCCTATTGGAATGTGCCTACTCCTCCATTATGGCCCTAAACATACGTTGAGTGGTACAGAAAGACACACCAAGCTCAGTTGGAGGGTGTACAGCAGGCCTCCTCTAAGCAATCCTAACAACATTGAGCATTTTTCTCACACTAAAAAAGCCCTATATCAGTAAATCCTGACTACAAAACCAAGATCAAGTGTCCCTTTGGTAGTGATACTGTTATGAAAAGGGTTTTAGTAATGTAGTATGCAGGGTTATGGTTAGAAGCAGGGGTAGGGTTATGGTTACGGTTAAGGATACATAAGTAAGATGGGCAGGCAGGTTATGCTAGATCCTCCCCCGAACAGCTAGAGACAACAAACCTTATAGAGCAACAGTAAACTGACAGGAAATGATGTAAATGTAACACTTGCAACATTTTTCCATTTACTAACTCCTATCCAGGATAAAATGTTTCCTGCAAAGCTAAGAGAACTCAAGGAAAATAAATGCTCATGGATAAATTCCACTATTGAATTCTTGTTTAATAATGGTTCCAGGGAGTAATGATAAGGAAGCGGGATCCTGAATTTATATCTGTATGGAACCTCTAAGCATTACATTTTCCCAAAGGCATCTCATCTATATCCAAAGAAGTCTTCATTTTCCTTTACTCATATCTCATTAGACGCATTATGGACTATCTTACCCCTTTTGACATGTATTTGGCTAAATCAGTCACTTAACTTCAAAAACCTTAGAAATTCCTAACTAAAATTAATGGCCTCAAGACTGTTAGTTATTCAGACAGACTGATAGCCCTCTGTCTATATTCCGTATGATATAGACTCCTCTGTGGGAATCTGTGTATATCCTTTCAAGTGAAGAAAGTTTTGACCCTCCTTAATCTCCTTTCTTCATGGAACAAACATCCGGTTAAAGGAACTAAACCTTCACTAAATGGTAACTAAGGCATGTTAGCATGACAAATTTATATCCCAAGTATATCTCTTGTCTCTAGACCATACTTTTGCTATATAACAAGCAAAATAACATCCTCACTACCTTCAAGGTAAACCTAGATGACTGGATGAGCAGTATCACATTCTCCCCTGGTATAACTTGGATTGCCCTCCTGGAGACTGAGGAAATGTATTGTTCATTGGTTAGGCTTGTAATGCTCACTGTACTTACCTGAGGAACTGTAAACTTACAGAAATGGACCATGCATAGTTCAGATGGAAAAAGTCATATACTTTCTTTTACAAAGAAGACGCCATGACAGCAAGCCATAAACGTAGCCAAATCCAGTTTTCTAGAAAAAAAACTCTCCTAATGGGTAACTCAAGACTTTTTGGAAGCTTAAACTGTTCTAGCTGATCACAGTGAAGCCAGTCTGTGGATAGTAACCACCTTTAGCACCCAGGACTCCTCTCATATAAATAAATATACTGATCCCAAGGATATTGCCAATATCCTGGCAGATCGATTTAGTGCCAACTTCACCCCCTCTCACCCTCTAAAGGGCCCATCTCAATACCAAAAGATTGCCAAATTCCAGTAATCATGGTCAAAACAGGTAGAAACTGTACTCTCCAAAGCTAAGAATACAGCATCCATGGGACCAGATGACATCCTGGGCTGTGTACTACATGAACTACAAAATGAACCTAACTGTCATTGCTTAACCATAGCCTCACCTCATGCTTCTTGCCCACTGAGTGGCGCACAACTACAGTTATCCCACTCCACAAGGAGGATATCCACCTTGGATCCTGGGAACTACTGTCCCATCAGTCTGATGAGCCTGATCTGCAAGGGCATGGAATGCATTATCATGGAAATTATAAACAAAGACATTGGCAACCTTCAAACACTGGACCCCACCCAGTTTGTGTTTGTGAAGGGCCAATCTTGTCTCCTGAACCTGATTGACTTCTTTGAATCAGTCTCCAGAGCTGTGGACGAGGGTAAGGCCTATCTGGACCTCACCAAGGCCTTCAACACCATCTCCCACTCTGGAATCATAGATAAACTTACTAAGCTGGGCATAAATCCCTACATCATTTGATGGGTTGCTAACTGGCTTACTGACAGAACCCAGACTGTAAAAGTAGCCAACTCCAAATACAGTTACAGACAAGTGACAAGTGGAGTACCTCAGGGTTCAGTCCTGGGACTGCTCTTGTTTGGCATCTACTTCTCTGAAGTACAGGCCAACACTAAGGGACATTGGCTAACAAAGTTTGCAGATGACTGCAAACTGGGAGCCATTATTGAATCCCCAAATGATGTGGATATTCTACAAAAGGGCCTTACAAAAACAGATGCTTGGTGCCAGAGCCATGGGCTCAAGCTTAATGCCAAGAAATGTATAGTTATCCCCTTTGGGGAAAAACATGTACCCATGAATTACTTCATAGGTGGCAGTACACTAAATGCCGAAAGTGTGATGAGAGACTTAGGGACACAGGTGGACAATGGTCTCACCTTCGATAACCACATTGCCACAACAGTCAGGAAATCCTTCTATGTGGCATACCTCATCACCAAGGGCTTTTCATCCAGAAAAAAGAGGTCATTGTCCCACTGTACTCATCCCTCATTAGACACATTATAGAGTGCAATGCCCCGTTTGGTATGTACCTCACAAGACATCTGCAACAGCTGGAAAGGCCGCAGAAATACCTCACTAAAAGAATCACAGGCCTAAAGCAGATACCCTATGCTGACCATCTAAAAAAAACTCCAGCTATACTCTGTGTCATATCTTCTACTCAGAGGCGATCTCTGCTTAACATACAAGACCATGTCAAACCCTGAGCTGTTGGACATGCTCCACTTAAAGAAATCCCAATCCCTTAGAGCCACACACTCCAGGGATCTAAACCTTGTCATCACAATGAGCAAAACATGCTGGAGGGATAGAATTCTAACCCAGAGACTCCCCATACTCTGGAATAGACTGCCCATACATATGAAGCAGAGCACCTCCTTGGCGCTCTTCAAAAGGAATCTTGACAATTGGATGGGAGATAAAAAATTCACCCCGGGGATCATGTCAGTCACCCTGCTAGACAGGAGTCCATGGAAGTAAATATTGTGGGAAGAAATATCCAGGGAATTGTTTGGCTAGGCTTGCATAGGCCCTAGGGCCAATAGCCTAGTACCAGCCTATGAACCTATGAACCTATCTCTGATGGCCTATTTGGCATGGCTGATGGCACATCCTGCATGTTCATCATTCCCACTGCTGCAGTAGCCCTCAGGCTGTAAAGGTTGTTTCTTGCTTAGAAAACAACAACTGACCTGCTTTAAACATTTCTGCCTCTCCCCATTCCTTCAGTCTGACTGCTGAGTGAGTAATTTCAAGCAGGAAAATCAGCAGTAATGAAGCTTTCTTCAGCACTTTCATTCAGTGTTAAGAAGAAGCATATCTCAGGCTTAACAGTAACAGCAAATGGCTAAAAGCTTCATTTCTGGCAGGTAAGTCCCTGCTATGGAATCTCTCCACTCATAAATAATTTTTCTTTTAAGAAAAATATCATTTTATTTACCTTTTGACTAAAAGTGGTATTTCCCCTTTAAGAAACCTAGTATTTTTTTTCACAAAATCGGAAGTTTCATGTGAGGGACCAGTATTTTTAGTTTACAGTATAAATTAAGGTTTTGGGACTAATTTTATGAAAACTTGTGAAATGACACTCAAGTAATGGTACTCAGGATTCTTGTATTAAAAAAGACAACCAGACATTACTTTCTAGCATACAGTATGTATTACTTAAATGGACAATCTAGACAGAAAACAGAAAGTTTCAAAGAGACCAGAAAGAAGATGGAACATTTAGAAATGTTTAGGAAACAACAAAGTGCACAAATCAGCAGTATGGAAGAAACTTTAAATGCTTGCAACGGGAGAATAACTGAAGATGAGCCTCAGACTGAACTTTTTTTAGAACAAAATAAATGGCTCATAGATAAAGTTGATGATTTAGAAAATAGACTAAGCTGAAATAACAGTAGAATTTATGGCATACCTGAAAAGTATGAAGAAGACAATATAGTAACCTTCTTAACAACCTGGCTACGTAGAACATTTAATCTAACTGAAACTTTATATTGTGGAATTGAAAGGGCACATAGTACTCTTTGCCCTCAGTAATGCACATATTTTTATGAATTACTTTAATAAGCTGAAGGATTTTTAAATATTTTGATATTTATTATATTGAGTGTTACATAATTTTGAGATATAAACACATACTTTTTAAATTAATTCAGAGCTTTTGTTAGATTTATGAAATATGTGTATATCTTTTAGCATGATGAATATATATGTGCATTGATTTTCCTTTTGTATAATAATTTAGTATGATAAAATTACCTGTCACCTGTTTGTTTACATATATCTTTATCTCTTCAGGTCCCACTTTGTTCTATTTATTTATTTAGTGATAGTAATGTTGAATAAGCAAATAATTCTTCTTCTTTCAGCTAAGCTGCTCCCATGAAGGGTCACCACAGTGGATCATTGTTGTCCACTGAACAAGTAGCAGTAGAGTTTTATGGTATCAAGTTGCCAGTCTTACACTCAACCTTTCTCAGAAGGCACACACACCTAGGGCCAATTTAGAATGTCCAATCCACCTGAAGCATGTCTTGGTAATGTGGGAAAAAAACAGAGGACCCATAGGAAACGCACATGAACAGCATGCAGACTCCACACAGAAAGCTCCTCAGCTGAGAATCGAACTGGAGAACCTCTACTTGTGAGGAAACAACGTTAACCACTGTACTACTGTGTCACCCATAGTTTAGGAATATTTAACAGATAATTTATACTACTATTACAAAAATAGGTGTACAGTACACTATTTGCTGTATTATTCAATATTTGTGATTAATAGAAGAGGATTATTAAAGTTTTATGTAGTAATGGGGATTTTAATTTTAAAATATATAACTAAATTAATAGTCTCTTATTATTTTTAACTTATATATAATATTACATTAATTATTTGTAAGTCACAGTAGCCTTTGGCTAATTTTTTATGAATTTTTGGGTATTGGGAGGTAGAGATAGTATAGTAGTTAGTATATTCAATAGGCTAACTAGGAACTTTGGTATCCATGGTTGGTGGTGTTTTATTATTATTATAGACAGTTACAGTTGTAGACTTGTTTTTGTTATTAACCAGTTTTAGTAGTTTAGCTTGTAGAAAAGAAGAATTAAAAAAATGTAGAACGTTAATATAGTGTTGGAGGAATGCATTAGTCTTATATATAATTACATTAATATGGCGGATAAATGTGTCATATTATCTTTTAAAATAAATAAATACACAATATGAATAGTTTTAATGTATTCTGTATTAATGTAAATGTATTAAATAACAGAAACAAAAAGAAATGATTAATGGGATATCTAAAATTAAATAGAGAAGACACTGTATTCATGCAGGAGATTCAATTGATATATAAAGATATACAACATTTAAATAACTTAGGTTATGAAATGTTATCATCTGTTTCTTTTAACAAAATGTGGAGAGGAACTGCTATACCTTGGAGAAGACATACTGTAATGCCTAAGGTCATGGAATCCATTAATGATCCCAAAGGAATGTATACATTTGTAATAATTAAATATAATGGCAAACTTTATACACAAGCTAATTTTTATGGGTTCCTATTACGTGATTGAACGCTAGAAATAGCAAATGCTTATTTGTTGAACCCAAATGCCGGAAACCACAGAATATCGAAGGAACAGATCAGCAAATTTTTTCCCAGGGAAAAAATTTGCTGAGCCATTCCCCAGACTTAGCTGTTTTCTTCACTGTGGTGCGATCTTTAAGTTGGTATATTTAAGGTGGGGGTGTGTGGGGGGCACACATTGGGGGGGCGAAGCCTGTACATTCTATTTTTTTTTTTTGGATCAGTGAATTTTGTCCCTGGGAAAAAATTCACTGATCTGTTCCTTTGACATTTTGTGGTTGCGTGCATTTGGGTTCGATTATACATCGTTTGCTATTTCTAGCTTTTGATAATATAATATGAATCCAAATTTTACTACATTCCTAGAATAGGTGCAAGAGTGGCTAAAGATCACGTTAAGTTATGCAAAGTCATTGGAAGGGTAGTTTAATTTTAGCAGGGGATTTTAACTGCATATCTAGCACTCACACAAGACAGGGACAGTTTGATACACCCCAATATCAATCAACTTCAACTGACTGCCTGGATGACTGCCTGGGTTATTCAGTTTTAATTCCTGTTAAAAGCTTATTTATTTTAAAAGTTTATTTACTATTAAGCATGTGGACTTTCTCTTTAGTAACTTCCACCTCTGTAAAATCTTAGAATGTATAAATGTAACTACTGTTTGTGTATACACAGGTTTACTTCGGAATAGCGAAATTCCTAAATGTGGAAGACCAAAATGCTGAGACAAAAATCACTAAAGTTAAAATGCTGAAGCATGTAAATAATCCCAGGGCAAGAAAACACTTGCCCAGCATGGGGAATCATGCCCTTTTCCCCACTGTAGTGTGATCCCAGAGTTGGTATATATAGTTGGGGGGGATGGGAGGGGCATAGCCCCCCACTTAGGTGGGTTTTAGATAGGTTCATAGGTATGTACAAGACTAATGGCCCTGGAGCCTTTACAAGCCTAGCCCATAGGATTACCCTGTCATCGTGCCACCCAACCTTAGTCCCAGTGCCTCTGTCAAGTAGAGCCACTGGAGTGATCCCCGGGGTGAATTTTCTATTTCCCATCCACTCATCAAGATTTCTCTTGAAGATGGCCAGTGAGGCACTCTGCTTGACATGCATGGGAAGTCTATTCCATAGCATGGGCAGTCTCTGGGTTATGAACCTGTCCCTCCAGCTTGTTCTGTTGATTGTGGTAATGAGGTTGAGGTCTCCAGAGCATGTAGTGTGGAGGGATTGGGATTTCTTTAGATGTAGCATTTCTAACACAGCTGGGTCAGACATGGCTTTGTAGGTCAAGCAGCGATCACCTCTAAGTAGGCGATATGAGACAGAGAATAGTTGGAGATTTTTGAGTCTGTCCATATAAGACAAGTGTTTAAGGCCTAAGATCCTCTTTGTGAGGTATTTTTACGGCCTCTCCAGTTGTTGTAGGTGTCTAGTTAGGTACATGCCAAATGGGGCATTGTACTCGATGACTGGCCTAATGAGGGAAGAGTAGAGGGAGACAATGACTTCTTTCTTCCTGGATACAAAACCCTTAGTAATGAGATGTGCCACATAGAAGGACTTTCTGATCACAGTGGCAATGTGGCGGTCAAAAGAGATGTTGCTGTCAACCTGTGTTCCCAGATCTCTTATGACACCATCTGTGTTCAGTGGACTACCACTGACATGGTAATTCATGGGAAATGGATTTTTCCCAAAGGGGATGATTACACATTTTTTGGCATTGAGCTTAAGGCCATGGTTCTGACACCAGTCATTGATCTCAGTGAGGCCTTTCTGTAGGATGTCAACATCACTTGGGGAGTTAATTATGGCTCCTAACTTGCTATTGTCTGTGGACTTTGTCAACCAGAGTACCTGCATGTTGGCCTGAACTTCAGAGAAGTAGATACCAAACAGGAGAGGACCCAGGACTGAACCCTGTGGGACTCCATTCATGACTGGTCGACAGTCTGACTTGGAGTCAGCTACTTTCACACTGTGGGTTCTATCTGTGAGCCAGTTTGCAACCCACCTAGTGATATAGGGGTTGATGCCTAGCTTAGTGAGTTTCTCTATGATTCCTGAGTGGGGAATGGTATCAATATGAACCACCTTGCCTTCATCCACAGCTCTGGTGACTGACTGAAAGAAGTCGACCAGGTTGAGCAGGCATGATCTACCCTTCACAAAACCAAACTGTGTGGGATCCAGAGTTTGGAGGTTCCCTATATCTTTGTTTATTAGGTCCATGATGATGCATTCCATAGCTTTGCATATCAGACTTGTCAGGCTAATGGGGGGATAGTTCCCAGGGTCTGTAGTCGCTCTTCCTTTGTGGAGAGGGATGACTGTAGTAGTGTGCCATTCAGTAGGGACAAAGCCTGAGGTGAGGCTGTGATTGAACAGTGCACACAGGTGAGGTGCCAGTTCACTCTGTAGTTCATGTAGAACACAGCCAGGGATATTGTCAGGTCCCATAGAAGCTGTATTCTTGGTCTTGGACAGTGCTGTTTTAACCTGTACAGCAGTAATACTGGGTGACTGGCAATCTACTGATATTGTGATTGGTCCTTTGGTGGGGGAGAGAGGGGTAAAATTGGCACTGAGTCGGCCAGTATATTGGCAATATCTGTTGGCTCAGTATAGGAGGTGTCATTGTGCAACAGCTCCGAGCAAATCTGGGTATTGCCATGGAGATTCTTTACATAACTACAGAAGGCTTTGTGGTTGTCTTTACTATCTGCTGCAATTCTGTTTTCATACCTAGCTTTAGAAGATTTGATGAGGGATCTCAACTTTTTGTTGAGGCTGATAAAGGAGTTTTTCCAGTCTTGGGACTTCACCTTATTTCTCATCAGTTTCCTCCTTCAGTTGTAGAGTTTGTTTATGGCAGGGGACCACCAGACTGGCTTCCTTTTTTTTGGAGGAGAGCATCTTGGTTCTATTGGGTATGGCGAGATCCATGCCTTTGTGTACGTGTTTGTACAGGGCATTAGTGTATGATTCGATGGTCATGCAGCTGTTCTCCAATTGCATTGGTGCCGTGAAGTTAGCCACCTCTGTTTTTAGGAGCCCAAAGTTAGCTTTGGAGAAGTTTTTCATGGTGGTTACCTTTGCGGGGGTGGGGGTGTGTGATGGATATGGATTTCCAAGGTGATTAGTTTGTGGTCAGATCTAACCAGGGAGGAGTTGACTGTTGGTACAGAGCAACAGTCACCCATGTTAGTAATGACCAGGTCAAGGATGTTGCTACCTCTAGTGGGGGTAAGAATGAGCTGGTCCAGGGTATTGGAATTAATGAATTCCAGGAAACGTTGGGTAAGTGTATTGGTACATGAGTAGTTTTCCCAGTTAATGGAGGGGTAGTTGAAGTTGCCCAGTATGAGTGTTAGGTTGGACCCTAATATTCTCCAAGGTTCTTAGGAACGTGGAGTGTGAGTCTTGGGTCATGGGTGGGGACCTATAGCAGGCTACGACCTGAGTCACTGTCTTACCCAATGTTAGTTGCACCTGAAGTATCTCTGATGCGTCATGTTGGGCTACCAGTCTGGAGGTGTGCGCACCCTTTATGAATATGGAAACACCACTGCCTTTGGAGCTTTGGTCCAAGTTCTGGGGCCGAAAGGTATGGAATGAGTTATAGCCTGGTAGTGCGGTGTGTTTTAATGTAGTGTTGGGCAAGTGTTTACTTGCCCTGGTAATACTTATGCAGTTCGGCATTTTAACTTTCATGATTCTCATCTCAGCATTTTGGTCTTCGGAGTTTTGGAATTTCAATATTATGAAGTAGATCCATATAAACATAAATGGAAATGTAGCTACTCTTTGTTTAACTGGAACTTAGTATAATGCAATGTAAGCAAATGGAGCTTTTCTTCCCGGGCCTCCACTGAAACTAGGTATTACCCAGTCGGAATTTCCCAGTAAACAAAGACAAATAAATAAATAAATATTTCTCAAGGATGTACTAAAGGAGGCAAGAACCTCCTACTAGAAAATCCTGCGTTGGTAAGTGGAAGCAATGTTATAGCTGATGACTAACTAATAACCAGGGGCCCATCAGGGATTTTGTAGCACTGGAGCTACAATATTTGTGTGTTACTTTCCTCTGTCCTTGCTTATTGCTCTATAAAGGCACAACTGGTAGCCATTTCAGCATGTCTGCCCATGGATCCTCATCTTTCATCTCTGTTATGAAACAGTTACTGAAATTAGTTTTATACCCGGGACCTACTTGTAAGCAGGTTGCTCCTGTTTGGGATCTCAACCATGTCCTGGAGAAATTGAATATGTCATCTTTGGAACCTGCCCATCAAGCTGATTTAAGGTTCTTGACTTGGAAAACTGTACTCATCATTGCTCTGACATCTATAAAAAGAAAATCTAAGTTGCATACATTCATTATGAGTGAACACTGTCTGATTTTCTACAGGGAAAATGATTCTTTAAGAACCAACCCCTCATTCATGCCCAAAGTAGTTTCAGAGTTTACTTCGAATCAAGCCATCAATCTCCTAGTTTTCTACCGAGAACCAAAAATCCAGGGGAAACAGATTCTGAATACTCTGGACATGCATAGGCAGCTCAGGTTCTACCTTGATAGGACTAATCTCTTTAGAAAAGCTGATCAGCTATTTAGTTCTTATCAAAAGGCAAAAAAGGGACACCTTGTGTCTTAACTGGCAGCTTCCATTTGGTTGTCCTCAGCTACTGTTTGTTCTTATTCCCACTATAGCAAATCCATTCTATGAAATATCAAGGCACATTCTACTAGAGCCTTGTTTTCTTCAATTGCATACTGGAAAGCAGTGGACTCTAGAAGCATTCTAGAGGCAGTTACATTGTCATCTGTACATATGTTTACAAAGCATTACTGGACTCCTTTTCTAAGTCCAGGTCAAACTTTTTTATGACCATTCTAAAGGGGTTCCTGGATCTATATCCTTTCTCATCCTAGGATGGATAGGTTTTGGTATTCAACTTATATAGCCTAAAGGCTAATACAGCAGTGGGAATTATGTATATAATACAGTTGCGTAAGTTGCACTTACCCATAACAGTACATGTTCAACTTCTTCCCTTCTGCAGTAGCCACACCTACTGTCCATCCCCTACTATTGTATATAGTTGTAATTGCGACATAAAGTATGGCTGTATTTGTTTCTACTTTATAAATTTTATTGTTATTATTGGTTAGTTATTTCAGGATTGTTAGGCTCTTCTCTCATTTTATGAGCAAAAAGTCCTGAAGAAAGCTTCACTCTGTCTGCTGATTTCCCTCCTTGGGATTAGCCAGTTGGAAGGCAGAGTGAAAGAGGGGGAGGAGGGGGAGCCAGAGGTTTTTGATTCAGGTCAGTCATTGTTTCCTTGGCAGGAAACAACTCATATACTCTATATAGTTTAAGGGCTACTTTAGCAGTGAGGAATTAGAGCATCTACTATTATGGGTAAGTGCAACTTGCACAACTGTACTTTCTACATTAAGAAAGATTTACCTAAGTTTGTAAATAATAATAATAATAATAATAAAAAAAGCAAAACATTGTAAAGTCTGGAAAAATGCAGCCTCACTCTGGCAGGTCAAAGCCTTTCCTGAGGCACTTAGCTAAACTACTATAAATGCTTGCATCTTGGCAGTTAATGGAGCACATAAGTAAGTACAGTCTATTTTCCCATAAACAGCATTGTTTCAGCAGTGTTCAATACATTTATGGCTTTGCACTGTGCACAGACACTGTCTGCATTAAAAATTAAAATGGTTTGTTGGTGGGTGCTGTCTTTGTGAATGCAAAATGGTGTTTGAATCTATGAAGTCAAGATAAGCTACTTTTGAAACATGACATATGGGTTTTGGGGAAAGCACATTTATTTCAGTGATTACATAACAACGAGGACTTTTAATGTTGTTCTGGTAAGAATATCTCAAATACTGGCATTTTTAAATTGCGAGTCCATCAAAGTTCCACATTAGGGCCTATTTTGTTGTATGTTTTCATTAATACAATGGCTGTATCCATCCATAAACACACACATATATAGTTATTATACATTTTGTTGATGACACAAATCAGTGAATGAAAAAACATTGTAAAAAATCAGCCTTACAAATCATCAAAAGCAAATATAAGCAAGAGAAAAGGGAATTGCAAGGTACAAGTTAATATGGTTTAGATAGATTTTGGTAGGCCTTTGTTTATAGTCCAGTGGTTCAAAATGTACTGAAGCTTTGGCTAAACAGATATGTTATAGGATGGATCTTTAAAAAAATTAAGGTGAAGGTGCCGAAAAATAAAGCTTGGATGAGGATTAGGTAAACAAATTCCTGTAGTCAGATGAATTTCACAGGGATTACTGCTGTTTTTATATTTATTTACACAAGTGACAGCCCTGACATTCACTGTTACAAAATGCATTGGTGATCTAAAGGTGTGTAAGCAAATTTCAAGTAGCAGGTACACAGAAGCTCTACAAACTAAGTTAAATAAAATAAATTAGTGACATAGGGATACACATTTTAATCAGAATGAGCAAGCAGTCTGCATTACATTTTGGGGAAAGTGCAAGCAAATAACAGGTACCAAATAAGCTCTGAAATATTACCTGTCCGTAACGGGAGTTGGGAATAATAATGGTTGTGTGGTTAAAGTTCTCAGGATATATTTATGATATAAACATGCAAGCTAAAATGACATTATTGTTTATTGAAACTTATTAAATCTAATGAATAACACATACTTTTTCCTATGAAAATACCTAGACTAGGAAACTGCCATAGAATTTGGATATTATACAAAAAGTCATGGCTAAAAAGGGTAGCACAAATTAAGTAAGTTTTATGCATAAAATAACTAATGTACAGGTTGAGAGCTGTCCCAGAAGGCTCCAGACCTTAGGCCTTTATTCCCTTTGATACAGAAGACTATGTAGAGATTTAATTTTGGCATGCAGGACATTCCATTGTAAAGTACTATTTCACCATGTGAGACTACAACAGTTCCCATACAAAGAAGCTTTTTAGGGAAAAAAGTTAAGGCTGTAACAACATCAAGATGATAAAAAATAGTTAGCCAGTACCAGTCTAGAACAGCAAGGGTCTGGAATGAATTACCATATAGCTTTAGAAATGAAAACTCTTTGGGTGGTTTCAGAACAAAACTAGACAAATACACAAGGACAAATTTATGTCTGAATTTACAGAAAGGATAACTTTAGATCTTATAGGTTTGTAGGTGTCTACTAGGCTAATGATCACAAGGGCCTTTTTAAGCCTAGCCATGCATCCCAAATCTCTGACAAGTTCTGATACCCTTGATAATTGTAAGCATGGGCCTTGGAGATGAACCATTTATAGGTTACCTCTGTCCATTAGAGACATAGATGCCAAGCCAGGGATGAATTTCTGGTTTCCCATTCAATTGTCCAAGTTGCACTTGAACTGGGTTAGGGAGCAACTCTGCTTCACATGGATGGGGAGCCTGTTCCATAGACGAGGTAGTCTCTGGGATACATACCTATCTCTCCAGCAGGTCCTATTTATATCTAAGGCAAGGTTTAAGTCTTTAGAATGGGTAATTCTGCTACTGTTTGTTTTGTGGGCATGCAGGAGGTCCATCAGAGTGGGGTCTGGCAATGCCCTGTATGCTAGGCATAGATTTCCCCTCAAAAGCCTGTAGGAGACAGAATACAGGGATAGGGACTTCAGGTGGTCTGTATAGTACATATTACTTATGCCCTGTATTCTTTTAGTGTGAAACCTCTGTGGACATTCCAATTGTTGGATATGCCTGGTTAGGTACATACCAAAGGGGCATTGTACTCATTGAAAGGTCTGATGAATGTCGAATACAGTGGAACAATGACTTCCTTGGACTTAGATGCTATACCTTTGTTTATAAGTTGCGCAACATAGAATGATTTCCTCACCACTGTAGACATGTGATGCTCAAATGCTAGATTACTATCTATGTGTGTCCCTAAGTCCCTGACTACTGGGTCAACTCTAAGGGGTGCGTTGGCAATATGATAGTTACCATGGATGGATGACTTCTCAAAGGACACTATTATGCATTTCTTGGCATTTAGTTTTAGTCCATGGCTCTGACACCAGTTGTTTGTCTGTGTCAACCCCTCCTAAAGAACATTTGTGTCAGTGTGAGATTAAATGACAGCTCCTAATTTGCAATCATCTGCAAATTTAGTCAGCCAGAGACCACTGACATTGGCCTTGACTTCTGAGAAGTAAATCCTAAAAAAGAGCAGTCCAAGGAGTGATCCCTGAGGGACTACACTTGTGACTGGCCTCCTTGTAGAGGTGGACTTCCCAGTTCTAACTTCCTGGTCCTGTCTGTGAGCCAGTTGGCTATCCACTGTGTGACGTGGGTTTGTACCTAACCTCTTAAGTTTGTCAATAATGCCCAAGTGGGGTATTGTGTCAAATACCATGGCCAGGTCAGGGTATGCAGTGTGAACGATGTTGCCCTCATCCATTGCTTTGGTGACCTCATCAAAGTCCACCAGGTTGAGTAAGCATGATCTTCCCTTGACAAAACCAAACTGGGTTGGGTCCAGTGTCTGGAGGTTTACTATATGTCTATTGATCATCTCCATGATAATTCTTTCCATGGCTATACATATAAGACTAGTGAGACATATGGATCTGTAGTTTCCATTGTCTGTAGATGGCCCACCTTTGTGCAGAGGGATGACTGTTGCCTTTTTCCATTCATGAGGCATGAAGCCTGTTTGGAGGTTGCAGTTAAATAGTAATTCCAGAGGCCCTGATAGGTCATGTTTCATGCTATTTGGAAGACATCCAGGGATATTGTCTGTGCACATCGATGCAGTGTTCTTGGTCTTAGAGAGAGCATTAAGGACCTGTTCCCTAGTGATAGTAGGGGGAGTTATATTTGATGATATTTCCTGAGGGAAGGTTGAGGGTGAGAGAGTAAAATTGGAGCTGAATTTATCAGCCAGGAGGTTTGCAATATCTTTTGGCTCACTATAGGTGGCTCCATTTACAATGAGCTCTACAAACAATTGTGTATTGCCTTTGAAGTTGTGGACATGGCTAAAGAATGTTTTGTGGTTGTCCTTGGCCTGGGAGGCCAAACATCTCATATTTGGCTTTGGTAGACTTTATTTGTCCTCTGAGTTGTTTGTTTAGTTTGATGAGAGTACTTTTATCCAGCTGGGTGTTGTACCACCTAATTTTTTGCCATGATTTTCTTCCTCCTGTTATACAGATGAATGATTCTGTGATTCCACCAGGGTGGCTTGTTTTTTGAGTTAGTTCTGTATTTCTTCCTGGTGGGTATAGCTGCCTCTATGCAGCTATTAACATGCTTGCACATGTTTTCTGTGAACAGTTCTGTAGAGGCAGAAGTATTATCAGGGCTTATGGGGCTTAAAATTTTGCCAGGTTCTCATTTAATAGCAGGAGGTTAGCCTTAGAATAGTTCCTGAATATTCCAGGTTTAGCTGGGGGTCCAGGTTTTATTTTCACTTCAAAGGAGACCTTTTTGTGGTCTGACCTTACCAGGGAAATCATTACAGTAGGGGGTGTGCACCAGTCTCCCATATTAGTGAGGGCCAGATCCAGTATGGTTGTACCCCTGGTTAGTGTATTGACTATCTGGTCCAGGGAGTTTGTGTTTACAAAATCCAGGAATCTCTGTGCGTGTATGTTTTGTGTCATATATGATTCCCAGTATTTGTGGGGTAATTACAGTCACCCATGAATATGGTATTGGGTTGGATGGTTAGTGTTTCTAATAAGTTTAAATACATGGTATGGGTTTCCTGAGTCATAGAGGGGGGGCCTGTAGCTTGTGAGGAAGTGGTATTGGATTTTACCTATGGTGATTTTAACATGGAGCAGCTCAAGTGCATTCTCCTGTTTGACCAACCTTGAAGTATATTTATTTTTAATGTAAATAGAGACACCTCCATCCTTAGTCCTTGCCTGAGATATAGCTGGCCTAAATGTGTGGAAGGCATTATAACCTTGCACTGTTGGTCTGCTCTCCGCAGCATTAAATCTTGTCTTAGTGATTGCACCGACATCAGCCTTTTCTAGAGTGAAGAGAGCTTCTAGGGAGTGGAGCTTTTGTTTAGACTTCTAGCATTGAGCAGTAATAGCTTTAGATTTTCTTGATTTTGATTTGCTATGTTGGAATCACTTTCAGTTTGGCATTGCCTAAAAAAGGCACTATGGGGTAAGATAATGTTTTAGCTAATATTTGAAAGCCTAGAGGGGAGAGGTACAGACCATCCCTAGCAAAGCAGTGTGGTCTGTTTACCATCTCCTTCCATGCTGACAAATATTGCACCCCCCTTAGAATGTCACCAGAAACTAAGCCAATTATTAAAGTCAATCATCTTTTGTTCATATTGTGGCATCATCCTTGGAGAAGGTAACACGCTGCTCAATGCTAGGCTCGTACCAGCCTGAGACACATATTCCGAGAGCTCCATGATGTCTCTCTTCATATAGTCTAGGGAGGTATATTTTAGGTCATTTACTCCCATGTGGACTATGACTGAGTCATACTGGTAATTGTGGTCCAATAACCTGAGTACATGGGTAATGTGGCAGATCCTAGCCCCTGATAAGCAACTGATTGTAACTTTCTCCTTACTCAGACTGGTGAGAGGGACATCAGTGTGTCTCATGATGGAGTCTCCAATGACTAGAATGTTGAATTGTTTGGTGGCTTGCCTTATGGGCTTAGATGTAGAGGCCCCATGAGATGTAGCTGTATGTGTTGATGTTGGTGTTGTGTTGAAAGAGCGGCTTTTGGGGCTGCTGAGGATATTTGTTATGTGTACTTTGTCTAGGAGGTCTTTGTGGTTTAGGAAGGTTACATGTAAGTGGCTTAGCATATGTGGGTCTATATGTCTGCTTTGAATTGTGCATGATGGGTGAAGTGTGTGTACTACTGACAACCTTATTGACATTAGGAGTACTTTTATGTGAGAGCTTTGCCTCCAGTGACATTGTGTAAATACACCTCTCACATACCATATCAGATTGTCTGAAAATTAACTGGTTGTCAGTAAATATGAGGCAATTTCTACATTGCTTCAGGATGCCCATATCCATCAATCTGGTAATGGAGACAGTAGGAATGTTTATATCCATGGCAACAGACCCTTTTTATTGATTAGACAGTTGGAGTGAGAATATCAATCACTGTCAGGAGTATCCAATTTGCAACTATGTGGACAGTGCTTGTCACTGCGAACTAGCTGTCCTGTGTGCAACTAGGTATTGGAGAAATTTCAATTGTGCTTTTACAGGAAAAATGTCACTCAAGGTGTCTGAGTCTGTACAGATCACTGCCAAACACTTGAGGGGAAACTTAAATCGTAGACCCTGAAAATTTAAGGATGAAGTATTTAGGCAGATATTCTGAAGTTAGAAACAAATAAAGCAAAACTTTTAGCTTGTCAAGAATGATGAAAAGAGGGGAGTCACATGAATGGCTACTGCCTGGCTACTACTAATGCTGGTCTCACCACAGCTTCACTCTGTTGGGATATATGGCAACTTTGCTTCTTCTCTCACCAGAAGCAAAATGTTAGCACCAATCCCAAGAAGAGAAACAGGCCATAGCCTGTTTGGTGATCCACAGTTTTGTCCCACATGGTGCAAGGGTCTGTAGGCTTGTAGCCTTTTTCTGGTAGATGCTTCGAATAGCAACCAGACCAGTCAGGTACGTTAAGCACAGAGACTTACTCTCCAACCAGAAACAGTCAGGAATCAATGCACTCAGCTCCTTCTCTTACCAGGATAAGAATATAAGCACAGATTCTAAGCTGCCACCTATAAAGCAGTTATTAGGCTTTCTGGTGGTCAGCAGTCTCTAGGAAATAATGTCCCGGTACTCCTCTCTCCAGGAGAAAACAGAAGCTCTAATCCCAAGATGACTACTGAGAGGCAGAATGTAGGCTCTCCAATACCTGGTGGTCTTGCAATAGATGCTTAAAGGTAAGATGAAAAATGGTTTATCCTAAATACTGCAGTGTGCACTAAGCTGTTAGATATGAAAGTGGGTAAGTTAAGTTTTAGCTGTCTAAAAAGTTAAGTTTTAGTGGAGAGCCACTATTTTTAAAACAGCAAGATAGATTGAAAGGTGGTGAGCCCTTTTGTATTCTGGTACTATGGAATACAGTAGGATGGCCAATAAATTTTAGTAGTTGAAAGGGGAGTGATTTCACAAAATGACAGTTTTGTGCTTACTCAGCACCAGCCAGTGAAAGGAGAGAGGGAATGAGATATATGGTCAAGTTAACATAAGGGGAAAGCAACTAGAAAGACGGTAGTTTTTAAGAACATAACAGTAACAGGGTGGAAGGGTAAGAAAAATTCTGTCTGACTCACAAGAGACAGAGCTGTGGTCTCTTTTCAAGTTTTAATATGCAGTTAAAAGCAGAACACAAGTAAAACACAGTGCAAAGAATGCACAGTATGATATTTTTAATCTTCTTTTGGCTTTTTCCAGTTAGGGGTTGCCACAGCGGATCACCTGTCCACTCATGATTGGCAGTGGAATTTTACGGTGTCAAGTTGCCAGCCCAGCACCCAGCCTTCCACAGAAGGCACACACTCACACCTAGGGCCAATTTAGAGTGTCCAATCCACCTACAGCATGTCTTTGGGAGGAAACCGGAGCACCAAGAGGAAACCCATGTGACCAGAGGGAGGACATGCAGACTCTGCACCAAAGGCACCCCAGTCAAGGATTGAACTGGAGAAGCTCTTGCTGTGAGGTGACAATGCTAACCGCTGCACCACCTCGGCCACCCTATAATATGATATTTTAATAAACAAATGTAAAACACTGAAACAAAACAAAAAAATAACAAGGATGCGAATAGAATCTTTGTTCAACATGAACTTTATAGAATGAGATGTATTTCACAAGTATATAGATTTTATGGTCACAGTTAATAGGCAAAAGAGACAGAAAAATTCTCCCTGGATTAAGAAATGTAAACAACTTTAAATAAAAAAAGAAGATATTGGGATGCAAATTGTGCACATAAAGGCATCATTCATAGACGTTTCATTTAGGCACTGTGGGTATCAGTGTGGGCTGCATCTAAACATAGCTAAGAAGTGATCCATTGACAGTAAATGTGCTTAGGCTTAGTTGTTTGAAACAGTCTCAGAATGTCCTGTACAAATTAGGTAGTAATGAGATGTAAATGAGGAATGCAGGGAAAATCTGCACCTATATTAAGCAAATAAGGAACTCTTCCTGTCTTTCAGTGATTCACAGCTGCTTTTTGATGCACATCTGTTCTGTGGGCATAAGGCTTAAAAAAAGCAGTCATGCCTTTTTCATCCACTTAGCAATCCATGAAGATGATTGCATTTACTGTCTGCCTAGCTGTCTCTCATTCTGAGGTACCCATCTTGGTCAAGCCAAAAACAAGTGTGCCTGTTGATACTCACTGGCTGAGGAAATGTAGATATAGGCAAAGGCTAACCCATCTGAACTTTGCTGATTAGGAAATCTTGGACAGATTTGGAGAGGTCAGGGATATACTGCAGACTTTGATGAGTCTTTATGGCCCATAGATGGGGACTGGGGGGGTGTATGGCTTTCCTATATGTGAGGATACTATGTTATATTTAGCCCTGGCCATACTTGCCATGAGGGTGTTCCAGAGACAAAATGGGGATACACTGGATAGCCCACAGGTTTCTCCCTGAAGGATACTTCAGCAGGTCTTTGACATACTCTTCCCACATTTGGATAAGTGTATCTATTTGTCAGTGTCACTTCAGAACTGCACCAGTACCATGCATGCCTTCTATGGAATGTCATGATTTTTTGAGGTGCTTGGGCCAATAGATTGCACCTCTGTTACTATTAGGGCCCCATCCAGACCACAGGGGAGTGGTATCAAAACAAGAAGGGATATCATTCCATCATATGCCATGTAGTGGGTGATGCATGGATGGCATCTCCAACTTGCTAGCCTGTCATTCTGGCAGTGTTCATGATTCCCATATCTGGCAAACAGGATCAATGTACTGCCTCTTACTGCATGTCAGGATTTCTCATGCTCACCTAGTTGGTAACTGTAAAATATTCCTACTGTTTCTAATCACAGTTATTTCTTTAGCTACAGAGTGACATAGGTAGGACTGGGTAGTCACCCCATAGATTCATAAAGTCATAGATTCATAGACTGTTACTAGGCTAATGACCTGAGGGCCTTTCTAAGCCTAGCCAAGGTTTCCCAAAAAATAATGATGTCCTGCATCCAGATAGGACATCGAGGGTCAGGCATTTATAAGCTATGTCTGTCTGTAAGGGACATGGGTGCCAGGCCTGGTGTAAATTTCCTATTCCCCATTCACTTGTCTAGGTTGTGCTTAAAATGGGTAATAGATTAACTCAGCTTCACAGAATAGGAAGCCTATTTCATAGGGGGCAGTCTCTGGGACACATATCCGTCTCTCCAGCACATTCTGTTTATGTCACAGACAAAATTCAGGTCCCTAGACCTTGTATTTCTGGTACTCTTTAACTTATGAATGTGTAGGAGATTCATAAGTATGGGGTTTGTGGATAACTTGTAAGCAAGGTATACATCACCCCTCAGCAATCTATAGGAGACTGAGTAGAGGGAAAGGGCTTTAAGGTGCTCTTCATAAGGCAGGTTTGTTACACCTTGTATTCTTTTTGTAAGGAACCTTTGAGGTTGCTCTAGTTGCTGCTTCCTCAACACTGTGGCCACATGATGGTCAAAGATAAGGTTACTATCAACGTGTGTACCCAGATCCATGACCACTGGGTTAACTCTTAAGGGTGTATTATCAGCACTGTAATTAGCTGGGATTGTTGATTTCCCAAAGGATACAATTATGCATTTATAAGCATTGAGTTTAAGACCGTGGCTTTGGCACCAATTGTTAATCAGAGATACAACTTCTCGAAGAATGCTAGTGTCTGCAGGGGAGTTGATGATAACTCCCAGCTTGCAATCATCTGCAAACTTAGTCAGCCATAAACCTTCAGCATTTGCTTCCATTTCAGAAAAATAGGTGCCAAAAAGGAGCAGGCTCAGTACCGAGCCCTGGGGGGACACTGCTAGTGATTGGCCTCTTGATGGAGGTGGCCTCACCTATTTTTACCTCCTGGGTCCTATCAGTGAGCCAATTGGCTATCCAGTGGGTAATAAAAGGTGTTTGTACCTAAATTAGTGAGCTTGTCTATAAAGCCTGAGTGGGGTGTTGTATCAAAAGCATTGGCCAGGTTGAGGTAAGCTGTGTGCACAGTCTTAACTTCATCCAGTGCTTTTGTGAGCCTCTCAAAAAAGTCCACCACATTTAATAGTTATGACCTGCCTTTAACAAAGTCGAACTGTGATGGGTTCAGCATTTGCAGGTTACCTATGTCTCCATGTATCATGTCCATGATGATTCTTTTCATGGCCTTCCATATCAGGCTGGTAAGACATATGCGCCTATAGTTACTCAGATCAGTGACTGAACCTCCTTTGTGCAGGGAAATGATTGTAGCCATCTTCCATTCCTTGGGCAGAAAACCTGACTGAAGGCTCCAATTGAAAAATGATTCAAGTGGACCAGAGAGGCCATGTTTCATGCTATTTATTAAGCATCCCAGAATGTTATCTGGGCCCATCGATGCAGTGTTTTTGGCCTTGGAAAGTTCATTAATAACCTGTTCTCTAGCAATACTTGGAGGAATTGTGTTATGTGGTATTTCCTTTGGACTGTTGAGGGGGAGTGGGGGGAGAAATTTCAGCTAAACCTGCCAGCCACAAGGTTGGCAATGGCCTCCAATGGCACCTTCTTAAAGTTTGTTGTGTATTTTGTTGTAGGCTATATACATAGCTGTAGATAGATGTTAGTTAGTTGTTGCCTGAGAAGAGGCTTTTTTTTCCTTTTTGTAGCCTTTTTAGCCTAATTAATTATTAATTAATCCTCTTAGCTTAGATTAGTTGGGGCTTTTTGGCTTTATGGTTTTGTACACTTGGCCTTTGGCCAGGATTTCTTTTTTTTGCTTTGCTGGATATTGCACCCAAATTTCTGTTCCACCTTGTTGGCTTGTCTTTTCTCTTATTCTTATTCTTTAGGGCTCAGCTCCCTCTCCTTCTGGCAATACAGAGTATTGCATGTCAGTAAATAGTAAAAGTATTGTTATAGGTTTAGGTTTACTAGGTTTTGGAATTTGCTTTTTTGTCTTGCTTTGAGAGAGAGAGTTATTAGCCTAGGAATAGTTCCTAGAGATTGGTTTTTTCTCACTGATCCCTATTATTTTTTTTTATTTCATGTAATGCTGCCTTATTTAACTAGTCTGGATGAGAGATTAGTCTTAATATACACTGACACTCCTCCATCTTTAGTTTCCTCCTATACAGTAGCTTGTCTAAAGGTGTGAAAGGCATTATATTGCATTGATGGGGTACTCTCAGTGACTTTCAAACCATGTCACCATTACTACACAGATGTCCACACTCTCCAAGGAGAGGAAGGTTTGCAGGGAGTGGAATTTGTTGTCATAGGCAAAACTGCTCTACAAATTGTAGCATGCTACAGGCCACCCTCTCAAACTCAGGAACCCCACACAGCCTTCCTGAAGACACTGGAGGGTATAAATGTATCTCCAAACACCATCATATTGGGTGACTTCAACTACCCGAATATAGACTGGGAACATTACTCAAGCCCTAACTTTCTAGCCCAACAGTTCCTGGAGTTCATAAATTCAAATGCCATGGAACAGCTAGTCACTGTTCCCACGAGAGGAGAAAATATACTAGATCTCATTATCACAAACATGGGGACAAAATGCTCCACACGAAGTATATCCTCATTGGTGAGATCTGATCATAAACTAATCTCACTGGAAATCCACATCCCGCCCCACCCCAAACAAAAGACCACAGTGAAGAACTTCTCTAAAGCAAACTTCACACTACTCAAGACTCGTGTGGTATCCTTCAAGGCCCCTGAGACAGTGGAAACCACAACCCAAGCTGTGGAAGCCCTTACAAATGCCTTCTATAAACACCTCCAGGACTGCATGGATCAGGCAATCCCAAATAAAACCAAGACTCTTTCCACAAAGGGCAAACGTCCAGTCTGGTGGACCCCAGCCATTAACTTTACAATAAGAGGAGAAAGCTATTACATGATAGAACAAAATCCATAAAAGGAAGTCACCCCTGATCATTATTAGTAAAAAATACGAGCACTCATAAAATCAACTAAGGCCAATTTTGAGAGAAAAATTGCCATGGATTCAAAGGACAATCATAAGGCCTTTTTCAGCTATGTTAGGAACCTGGGTGGAAACTCCCAGATATGCTCAGAATTAGTCCAAAATTATACAAAAATCACTGAACCCACAGACATTGCCAACATACTGGCAGACAGGTTCAGTGCAAACTTCACCCCCCTCTCCCCCCCTAAAGGAGAGATAACTATCCCAGCGCAGTGTAGCCTCCCAGACATCTCAAATGCGCAGGTGAAAGCTGCTCTGTCTAAAGCTAAAAACACAGCATCAATGGGACCGGATGGTGTCCTTGGCTGTGTGCTACATGAGCTAAATGAGGAATTAAACCCGCACATAAGGCAGCTGTTTAATCTCAGTCTTATCACAGGATACGTGCCCAAGGAGTGGCGTACGGCAACTGTGGTCCCACTCCACAAAGGCGGTGCCTCTATGGACCCTGGTAATTACCGCCCCATAAGCTTAACAAGTCTAGTCTGCAAAGCTATGGAGAGGATCATAATGGAGCTCATAAACAAAGATATAGGGGACTTGCAGACATTGGACCCGACCCAGTTTGGCTTCAAGGGAAGATCATGCCTTTTGAACTTGGTCAACTTCTTCGAAACAGTCACCAAGGCCATTGATGAGGGAAAGGCAGTCCACACAGCCTACCTTGACCTTGCAAAGACTTTCGACACAATACCCCACTCGGGTATTGTAGAAAAACTTACCAGCTTAAATGTAAACCCATATGTCACAAGATGGGTTGCAAACTGGCTTAAGGACAGAACCCACAGGGTTAGAGTTGCTGGTGCTATGTCAGACTCCAAGCCGGTCACAAGTGGTGTCCCACAGGGCTCGGTCCTTGGCCCCCTATTGTTCGGCATCTACTTCTCAGAAGTACAGGCCAACATGGGAGGACTTTGGCTGACAAAGTTTGCAGACGACTGCAAACTGGGCCATAGTGGAAAGTGCATCGGACACGGATATCCTTCAGAAGGGACTCACGGAAACATATAGCTGGTGCCAGAGCCATGGCCTGAAGTTAAACGCCAAAAAATGTATAGTCATACCCTTCGGAAAAAACAAGGTAACCCCAAGCTACCATATAGGTGGCAATCCACTAAGCACAGAAGAGGTTATTAGGGACCTGGGGACCCAGGTTGACAGTGGTCTTTCTTTTGACACTCACATTGCTAAAGTGGTTAGAAAGACCTTCTACATTGCCCACCTGATCATGAAGGGATTCACATCCAGATCTAGTGAGGTCATTGTTCCCCTGTACTCTTCACTTATCAGACCAATGATCGAGTACAATGCCCCATTCGGGATGTATCTTGCCCGACATCTGCAGCAATTGGAGAGACCCCAAAAGTTTCTCACCAAAAGGATAAAGGGACTCCAAAATCTGTCATATGCTGCCAGATTGAAGAAACTCCAGCTCTATTCAGTCGCATACCGCCTGCTCAGAGGTGACATGTGCCTGACATACAAGGCCATGTCCAACCCGGAATTAATGGACATGCTCCACCTCAAAAAATCCAAATCCACCAAAACCACTAGAGCAAGCGACTTAAACCTTAGCACGGATATAAATAGGATGTGCTGGAGGGATAGATTTATCACTCAGAGACTCCCTATGCTGTGGAATAGAGTCCCGGTCCATGTGAGGCAGAGCACCTCGCTGGCTCTGTTCAAGAGAAATCTTGACCTGTAGATGGGAGATCGTAGGTTTACCCCAGAAATCATCTCTGTGTCACTGCTGGACAGAGGCACAACAAACTAATGGGTACAGTATTTTTTCATATAAGGGGTGGCGTAAGCCACAAAAATTCGGGCTAGGCTTATAAATGCCTTGGGGCAGATAGCCTAGTATAAACCTATGAACCTATAAGACTTGTAGCATTGAGCAGTGCCACCTTGAGATATTCCTTCATAGTTTCAGTTAAGTCAGTAAGTTCATCAGTTTGACATTGCCTAAAAAAGGCACTATGGGGGTGGAAAAGGTCTTTGCCAATATCCAAAAGCCTAGAGGAGATAAGTGCAGGCCTTCCCTGACAGAGCAGTGTGGTCTGTTAACCATGTCCTCCCAGGCCGTCAAATATTGCACCCCCTAGCTTGACATCAGAAGCTAAGCCTGTTGTTAAAATCCATCATTTTCTGTTTGTAATGTGGCATCATCCTTGGAGAAGGTAGTATGCTGCTCATTGCTAGGTTTATTTCTGCCTGAGACACATAATCAGGGAGCTCAATCATGTCTCACATCATACAGTCAAGTGAGGTACATCTCAGGTCATTAACACCCACATGGACTATGACAGAGTCATACTGGTACCTGTGGTTCACGGACCTGAGTGCCTGTGTGACTTGATGGATTCAAGCCCTGAAAAAGCGGCTAAGCACATCCCTCTCCTTAGTCTGGTGAGGGGAACATCAGTGTGCCTGAGAACAGAAGCACCAGTGACCAGGAAATTTGGTTGTGTGCTGGTTTGCTTTAAGGACTTAACAGTGGTGGCATTGGATACAGTGTTACTATGTGTAGTTGCAGGTGATGTTTTAATGGAGTGTTTACGTGATAGCTGAAGACCCTTTTTTGACTGTGTTGTGTAGAAGATCTTATTCTTTTAGGAATGTTACCTGTAAGTGCCTTAGCATAAGTACTTTCATGTGTAGGGTCTTTACCCTGTGGACTAGGTGTGGTGCAAGTGTCACTGACAACTTCTATAGGATTAGCTTTGGTTATCTGAGAGGGTTTTGCCTCCAGAGTTAGTGCATTTCCACCTCTTGCATACACTATCTGTTTTATTAGGAATAAGTCGGTTGTTGGTATACATGAGGCATTTGCTACAATGCTTCAGAATACCCATCTCAATCAGACTGGCCACAGAGAGAGTGTCAGAAAGTGTATATCCATGGCCACTGTTCTACTATGGAGGAGTGAGGAAAACTTAAATATTGAACAACTCAATAAGTCAAGCAACTTGATGAGCAATGCTCAGGTATGAGCAAATTAAATGCTTTGGTAGTTTGAAAAAATCTGTCTGGGTAATAATGCCACAACAGTGCAGACCACAAACCAGAACAAAGACACTTAGAATACCAGGCACAAAAAGCCTTCACCAGCAATTTCCAGCTCAGAATGGTGAAGGTTACCCTCTCATCTCACAAGAATGTAGACTACAAACCTTCCTAATGTAAAATAACCGGTTGGAAACCAAGTGCTTAAACCATAACAAAGACAATTAGAATAACAAGCACAACAAGCCTAAACCAGCAATTCCCAGCTCAGAAGAGTGGAGGCTACTCCCTCCTCCTACAAGGGTGCAGATCACAAACATTCTTAATATAAAATAACTAGTTTGGAGCCCAACTGCTTAAACCAGAACTAAGACACTTTTAGAATAACAGACACAATAAGCCTTCAACCAGCAATTCCTACCTCAGAAGGATGTACGTAGGCTATCCTGTCCTGCCATATAAGTGTAGACCACAAACTTTCCTAATGTAAAATAACTGGTTTGGAGTCCAAATACTTAAATCAGAACAAAGACACTTACAATAACAGGCACAATAAGCATTCACCAGCAATTCCCAGCTCAAAAGGGCAGAGGCTACCCTCTCGTCCCACAAGAGTATAGACCACAAACCTTCTTAATGTAAAATAACTGGTTTGGAGCCCAGGTGTTTAAACCAGAACTAAGACACTTTTAGAATAACAGTCACAATAAGCCTTCAACAAGCAATTCCCAACTTAGAAGGGTATAAGCTACCTATCCTTCCACAAGTATATAGACCACAAACCTCCCTTATGTACGATAACTAGTTTGAAGTCCAAGTGCTTAAATCAAAACAAAGGTGCTTAGAATAAGAGTTACAATTTTAATCAGGCTACTTACAAGCAGTAATAAATGTAGCAGACTAAATACAACTGAACACTTTAAGAATGTGCAGCAAAAAGCAAAATAAAGTAATAAAGCAGGAAGAAGCACAGATACAGTAAAGCAGCTGAATAAAGTGATTTTTTTTAAGTAAGTGAGAAGGGACGAAAGAGAAGATAATTCAGGTTTGAGATACTAAGGGGGTAGACCTTTCCAACTGAGCTCTCAGTACTCAGTAGAATGCGCTGATGGGATGGTACTGGGAGGAGTGTCCAAAATCAGATTTATAGTAAGGGCTGACAACTGAAAAATCACCAACTGTAACAGTACAACAGCAGTAGGACAGGCAGGTGGGAAAAATCAAATGTAGAAAGAGAACAGCAATAGTTAGGCAGAGAACAACAATTCAAACAAGGATTATAGCTAAAGATGCCTCCAAATATTTATAGTTAAATGAGGAATGCTATTTCTCAGTACCTCCCACTAATTAGCTGGATGTTATTCACTGTCTGCAAAGAAATTAATTTCTAACTTTTTAAACTGACCTTAGCCAAGACCTCTTAAAACTCCAAAAGAAAAAAAACTTAAAACAAAACAAAATGCAGTATAAAGGATAAATAATAGAAGTAGCCAAACCTTAAATGAAAAACTTCAATTCAAAATCAAATACAGACAGAGATAAGCAATAGTCAAGCAGAGAACAGCAAGTCATCCCCACCCTGTTTTTTTTTCAGGTGAAGCAGGCTACTCATTTAAACCTTAGCTAATGACACCAGTCTATAACCCCAGGGAGCTGCTCAGAACCTCTTCAACACTGTTCTGCCTCAGACACAGAAGTCATTGAGTGAGTATCTGGCCTACAAAAAGCCCATTTCCCTTGCCTTGATGAGTCTAGATTGGTGGAGCTGGTAGTTATTCAGTATGACTGCTAGCACATGCAGGATGTTTACTGACTACTGCTTTCTACAGAAAATTATCATGTATAGATCTGGTGAATAACCACCACAGCCCATCAATGATAGGGGTAGTGCAGCTCCATCTATCATTTCTCCCAACAGTCATGATGGGGATAGTGACTAGCTGATGACAGTACCATAACAACCCCTACATCAGGCTTTTGCATGGTATACAGCTGTGCAGGCAAAGAGGTAACATCTGTTCCACAGTTATGGACAATGGCATTCACTACTAGAGGCATACTAATCCAGGGATGGAGAGTGGGGTTTGCCCCAGGTGCAACTAGTAAGGAGGTGCAGCCTTGCCTTTTAAAAGCTTTTAGCATTTAAAATGCAAAAAGCTTAGAGTAAAAAAAGAGTGGGATTCTTTAAATGTCTGTGCAACTCTGTATGTGTTGAAGCACGCATGCACCTTTTACTTACTCCTTTTCCATGTTTCACTCAGAATTTAAATATGAGACATTCTTGGTGCTCCTCCGTGTGTGTGTCTATTTTTGCTGCTACCTGGATGATTTTATGTGTGTGTACATATGTTTGTGTCTCTCATACTTCCCAACTGTCCAGGTTTTTGCAGAATGTACAGATTTCTGCCTCATATTTTTGGTCTGTTCTTCATAAAATTTTAGTGTTTTTTGGCAAGTCTTTGAAAACTGTAGTCGGGAAATAATGTCAGACATTTGAGTTTCAGACATCATAACCTTCAGAAAATTCATGATAAAGTAGAACCTGCTATTCTATCAACTTTCTAAGTTTATAAGAGCAATATTTAAAAATTACCCCTATTTTTGGGCATTTGCCCCCCTCCATTATTTATGGCTCTGTCCAGATTTCTTGCACTAAGAGGCTGAGAGGTGTGGTGTGTTTATAATGCCCTAGTTAGGGATGGCAGGTTAGTTAAATTCCTCAGGCAGGTTAGTTTATTTTCACAGGCTCAAACCCTGTACCTTGGTTACAGGAAACAAGAACTTGAATCCTCTACATTAACTATGAAACTATAAAAAAAATATGAGCTTTGGTGCATTTTCAAGGAATTGTGAGCTTCATGAGGGGATAAGTATACTGCTGTGCATGTTAAGTCTGTTTCAATGTGCTACTGTTTTGTTTAGCAAATAATCATAGCATAACAGCATGCTTGCTTTTGATGCAGAAGGCTGTGGGTTCTACTACCACAGCATGCAGATGGATTTCTGATACTGTGTTGTACTTGAAGGGGGAGTGGATGCTGCAGTCCTGAGTATGCCCTCCTTTGGTTGAGATGCCTAGTAATTATGAAACTGTTTTCAGTTTGCCATCCATTTCGTAATGAAATTTTAGTAGCTTCCAAATGTTTTTTTTTAATGTAACATAGATAATTTATTCTTCAAGGGCAGCAGGCACTGGATTTTTAGATGAAACACTGAAATATAAAGTTGCTTGCTAGTAGTAACCTCTTCATTAGTTACAGATCTCTTTAATGTGGAATTATTCAGATGACTTTTACTTCTGCAGAGATTAGTTTATATTGACTGGCATTAGTGGATTGTAATGACAGACGTTTGAGTGGCCTTTTATGGTTAAAATGTTCGGAAATGTGCATTTTTATCATTATTGGGGCATACATTTTGTTCCACTGCTTACTAAAAATGTTCAATACTACAAATTTAAAACACACTCGAACACTCTAAATTACCTAAGACATACCTCACCAGACTATATGAAAAGGGACATTATGGAGCTCTGGGAATATGCATTCCAGGCAGGTATGAATCTAACCTTGAGTAGCATCCTATCTTCATCAATGATGATGCTATAGTACCAGAAAAAAGTGCTTGACTTCAACAATTGGCTTAGTTTTTGGTGTAACAACAAGGGAATCCGATATCTGTCATCCTGGGGAGACATGATCAACAAACCAAAATGCTTTGCCAGAGATGGTGTGCACTTGTCAACACTTGGCTTTTGATACTGGCAAGACCTAATCTATCCCCGTGCCAAGATGTTAAACCCTCCTGTGATGGTCCCTACTCCAGGCCAGCAACCAAGGAGACCCAATCCTCCCCACTGACACTGGTGAGGGATGGCCACTTGGAGCAAAGATGAATACACACAGTATTTTCAGATGCAGCTCTCTGCACCAAGCACAATTTCCCTTATGAGCACACAGGGAGCACACTCCCAACCTGGGGCTGGACTCTCTCTCCAGACTCCATGCTAACCACTCTGGAGCTCTGTGTCCCTGTTCACAGTAGCTGACACACGCACTTGGATATTTCATTTTCATATACACACACACGCACACACACACACCTGGCAAAGGCTGACATAGATTTACCAGCTGTGCCCCATCTACCCAGACTATAGGTTCCTAGGTTCATAGGTTCATACTAGGCTATCTGCCCAAGGGCATTTACAAGCCTAGCCCATAGTTTTGTGGCTTACACCACCCCTTTAGTATGGGGAACTATACCCATTATTTTGCTGTGCCTCTGTCGAGCAGTGACACTGGGGTAATCCCTGGGGTATATCTGCGATCTCCCATCCATTGGTCAAGATTTCTCTTGAACAAGGCCAGCGAGGTGCTATGAGGTAATTATGCTGCCACCAGTCAGCTACTCTAAGGCTGTTACAAGGGTACCCAGTAAAATTAATCCTAATACAAATGGTAGAGTCTGACCAATGCAGCAAGGCTTTCAGGAGTGGCTGCAGTGTCACTAAAATAAGCATAAGTACTCTCAAGATGTTAAAAGTATTCTCTAAAGGACAGCCACAATGAAAGGTATAGAAATGTTTAATAATAAATAATACAATAGAAAACATGAGAATACTGAATACCTAGTTACAATAAACACCAGAGATTCAATCACAGGAGATATAAAAAATAACATAGTTGGATATATTCACTCAGAACTTAAGTTGCCTACTTTCACATCTAATTTCTCTAGTGCACACTGTAGTGTTTAGGATAAACCATTTTTTTTTCATCTTACCTTTAAGCATCCCTGTGACTAACACTTGCTCTAATACCTGCTGCAAAGCACTATGAAGACTTAAACTGATACAAGCACTCAACTCTCCTTATTAATAAGGAGAAATTAATAATAGGCTCTAAACAGCCTATAATTGCAAAGTACCTTGCTAAGGTAAGGGAAAACAGCTAATGTACTTTAAAAAAAAGCACCAAACCAGGCATGTCGAAGTGTCAGCTTCCGTTGATTTCTCCTGTCCACCTAGTGTATCTGGGCATACTGGGGCAATGCAGCAATTGCCTCATGTACACAGACAACCCTCTCCTCCTACCCACCCAACACTACAACCTGTGAGAGATGCACTTACATAGCCAAACTGGAAACAACACTCTCTCCACTCAAGATTGTGCTAGACAGTCAAGAGGAGAAGGTTAACACCCGCACTACACCTCAAGCAACACATAGCCCTTCTAAACTCACAACACCAACACCCACACATAGCAACACTAAATACACATATGCGGAGGCCCTTAACTGTAACTTGCCCAAGCAACAAGGACCTCCGAAGCTGAAACACAAACAAACACCAATCACAACCAAAGTGTCACATAGCTCACAACACCAGTGTGCCACCCAGCAACAGCCCCTAAGGCAAGACAACGTGCCTAACATTTTAGTCATAAGTGACTCTATAGTCAGGCACACTGATGTCCCACTCACCAGGCTGAACAAGGAGAAAATTACAGTGAGCTGCCTGTCGGGTGCCAGGATCCACCACATAACTCATGCACTCAAGTCACTCCACAACAAGTACAAATATGACTCTGTCATTGTCCATGTTGGAGTGAATGACTTAAGACATACCTCCCTGGACTATATGAAAAGAGACATGGAGGAGCTCTCAGATCATGTGGCCCAGGCAGGTATGACCCTAGCCCTGAGTAGCATCCTGCCTTTGCCCAGAATGATACCACAATATAAGGACAAAATGACTGACTTCAACAATTGGCTAAGCTTCTGGTGTCATTCAAAGGGGATCCAGTATCTGTCTGCCTGGGACAACATGATTGACAGACCACGATGCTTTGCCAGAGATGGTCTGCACCTGTCACCCCTGGGATTCAGGTTACCGGCTAAGGCTCTTGTCACCCCTATAGTGCCTTTTTTAGGCAAAGTTCAAAGGACAAAACCACCACCGTAACAGTTACAAGCATGCAAAATCTGAAGGTAATGCTACTCAGTGCTAGAAGTCTAAACCTCAAAATACACTCTCTTGAGGCACTCCTAAAAATTGAGAACATCGATATCTGTGCAGTAACTGAGACCTGGTTCAAGGCTCTAGAGAGCACCCCTGCAATACCAGGCTACAACTCTTATCACACTTTTCGGCTACCAAACCAGGATCGAAACACTAAAGGTGGAGGAGTGTCCATATTCACCAAGGATATTCACACCACCAGATTAGTTGCCTAACACAATGTGTCTGAAATTCTCCAGGTGCAACTAACACTAGATAAGACTGCAATCCAAACTGTAGCTTGCTACAGATCCCCCACCATGCCCCAAGATTCTCACTAAACCTTTCTAAACATACTGGAAAATATTAATATACAACCAAACACCCTAATACTGGGTGATTTCAACTACCCTGCCATTAAGTGGGAAAACTACCCATGCACCAACACCTTTGTCCAACGGTTCTTGGAATTCATAAATTCCAATGCCCTGGATCAACTAATCCATAGTCCCACCAGGGGCTCCAATATCGTAGACCTGGTCATTACCAACATGGGAAATTGATGCTCCACACCTATGGTTACCCCCTTGTTGGTCAGATCAGACCATAAGCTAATCACCCTTAACATCCACATCCCACCCCCACCCCCCCAGTAAGGAAACCTCCATAAAAATCTTCTCCAAGGCCAACTTCATGCTACTCAAGTCAGAAGTTACAAACTTCATGACACCCATGTAGACGGGAACTGAAAGTTCGACTGCTGAGTCCTACACTAAGGCACTGTACAAGCACATCCACTCATGCATGAATTGTACCATCCCAAATAGAACCAAGATGCTCTCCTCCAAAAAAAGGAAGCCAATCTGGTGGCCCCCTGCCATAAACAAACTTTACAACAAAAGGAAAAAAAACTGTTGCAGAAAAGAGAAAAATCCCAGGATGCAAAAAACTCCCTTACCAGCCTCAGTAAGAAGCTGAGATCCCTCATAAAATCCTCCAAAGCTAGTTACGAAAATAAAATTGCCAAAGATTCCAAAGACAACCACAAGGCATTCTATAACTATGTCAAGAATCGAAATGGCAATGCTCAGATCTGCTCTGAGCTACAACAAAATGGCATTAAATATACTGATCCAAAGGATATTGCCAATATCCTGGCAGATCGATTCAGTGCCAACTTCACCCCCCTCTCACCCCCTAAATGGCCCATCTCAATACTGGAAGATAGCCAAATTCCGATAATAACTGCCACACAGGTAAAAAACGCACTCTCCAAAGTTAAGAATACAGCATCCATGGGACCAGATGACATCCCGGGCTGTGTACTACATGAACTACAAAATGAACTGGCACCTCACCTAAGTGTCATGTTTAATCATACCCTCACCTCAGGCTTCGTGCCCACTGAGTGGCGCACAGCTACAGTTATCCCACTCCACAAGGAGGAATCCACCTTGGATCCTGGGAACTACCGCTTGATCAATCTGACGTGCCTGATCTGCAAGGCCATGCAACGTATTATCATGGAACTTATAAACAAAGACATTGACAACTTTAAAACACTGGACCCCACCCACTTTGGGTTCATGAAGGGCCGATCTTGTCTCCTGAACCTTATTGACTTCTTTGAATCAGTCTCCAGAGCAGTGGACAAGGGTAAGGCAGTCCACACAGCGTATTTTTGTCACCATCCCCCACTCTGGAATCATAGATAAACTTACTAAGCTGGGCATTAATCCGTATGTCACTCGATGGGTTGCCAACTAGCTTACTGACAGAACCCACACTGTAAAAGTAGCTGACTCCAAATCCAGCTCCAGACAAGTGACAAGTGGAGTACCTCAGTGTTCAGTCCTGGGACCTCTTTTGTTTGGCATCTACTTCCCTGAAGTACAGGCCAACACTAAGGAACTCTGGCTAACAAAGTTCATAGATGACTGCAAACTGGGAGCCATTATTGATTCCCCAAATGATGTGGATACTCTACAAAAGGGCCTTACAGAAACAAATGCTTGGTACCAGAGCCTTGGGCTCAAGCTCAATGCCAAGAAATGTATAGTTATCCCCTTTGGGAAAAACATGTACCCATGAATTATCACATAGGTGGCAGTACACTAAACACCGAAAGTGTGATAAGAGACTTAGGGACACAGGTGGACAGTGGTCTCACATTCAATAACCACATCACCACAACAGTCAGGAAATCCTTCTATGTGGCACACCTCATCACTAAGGGCTTTTCATCCAGAAAAAAGGAGGTCATTGTCCCACTGTACTCATCTCTCATTAGACCCATTATAGAATACAACGTCCCATTTGGTATGTACCTCTCAAGACATCTGCAACAACTGGAAAGGCCACAGAAATACCTCACTAAAAGAATCACAGGCCTAAAGCAGATGCCCTATGCTGACCGCCTTAAAAATCTCCAGCTATATTCTGTCGCATATCGTCTACTCCAAGGCGATCTCTGCTTAACATACAAGGCCATGTCAAACCCAGAACTGTTGGACATGCTACACTTAAAGAAATCCCAATCCCTCAGAGCCACATGCTTCAGGGATCTAAATCTTGTCATCACAATAAACAAAACATGCTGGAGGGATAGGCTCCTGACCCAGAGACTCCCCAGACTCTGGAATAGACTGCCCATGCATGTCAAGCAGACCGCCTCTTTGGCCCTCTTCAAAAGGAACCTTGATGATTGGATGGGAGAAAGGAAATTCACCCCGGGGATCACATCAGTCGCCCTGCTAGACAGGGGTCCAGGGAAGTAAATAGTGTGGGAAGAAATAGCCAAGGAATTGTTATGGCTAGGCTTGTATAGGCCCTAGGGCCGATAGCCTAGTATGAACCTACGAACCTATAAGATGCAGAAAAACAATACTTAACTAATCTAACTATATTTTCCTTACTAATCCAAAGAATTACTATTCCCTGGTTACTTACTAAAGCAAGGCAAGATGAAGTGTATTGAGTTGCTTACTCTAGCAATGCAAGATGAGGTGTGAGGATATTTGAGATATCTGTGAGAGATCTTTCCTGTCAGGTTCCAAAGTGCTGCTGAGAGAGTTCCAGAATCTGTCTCACTAATATAAAAATAATTTCAGTGCTGGTTATAGAATTACATCACATCTGGCCATATGACACAACACACAGAGCTTTGATAAGATCTGTTGCAGCATCTGAAAGCCATAAAACAATTTCAAAAATGCCCACCCTTCCAGGGTAGCAATTAGTTCACCCCTAAGGGCAGTACAGTAAGATTTCTAGTCCTGGTTTTCCCAGACATTTGTGTCTCTGGCTGCATTCAGACCTGTAAGATGAAATCTTTATGGCCTAAACCAACCCATTTAATTTTCGAACTATTTTTTTAAAGTTAGCTGAACTGAGATTAATCTCTTCCCTTCCTGAATTCTCTGTTAAAACATATACATTTGATCAGTTATAATAATACTGTCTGACATACATGTATATCTCTTTTCTGTCCAGCAGGACCCACTGTTGATGCATTTTTAACATAAGCAACTTTACAAATACATTTTTAACCCAAGCATCTGTACAAATCAGTGTGATAGTCAAATGGCATAAAATTCCTTACAAAACCCCAGCTAGCTATGCACTGCCCTACTCTCTGTGACACAGATGGCACTACCTCATATCATCACACCTTTAACATAACTAAAGTCACTCATGACTACCTAAAAGCACTGCTGCTCAGTGCTAGGAGTTTAAATAAAAAACTGCATGCTCTGGAAGCACTCTTCAACCTGGAGAATGCAGACATATGTGCAATCATGGAAACATGGCTTAGAACAATAAAAAGCACCCAGCTATCAAAGGCTACAATGCTGCAATGCCTTTCATATGTTTGATCCCCCTCACCTCAGTGTAAAACAAAGGGAGGAGATGTCTCAGTCACCATAAAGGGCAAGTACACTGCTAGACTGTTTCAACAACATGACCTACTTGAGCTGCTCTATGCCCAACTAATCTTAGGTGTGACTCCCTATCATATCCTTGCTACCCACAAATTCCTTAACATGAGTCTGGAAAACAACACCTCCTACCTAAACCTACTGGGATCTCTTAACATTCAGTCAAATACCATACGCATGGGCGACTTCAACTACCTCTCCATAAACTGGAAGATGTATATGACCCATAATTCACTTGCTCAGAGGTTTTTAGACATTGTCAATGGAAGCACCCGGGAGCAACTATTTAGCTCCCCATCTAGAGGTACAAATATCCTAAACCTAGTACTCACAAACATGGGGGGGTGCTGCTCCCTCCCATGCATTAACTCCTTCCTGGTAAGATCTGACCACAGAATGATCTCCCTTGGTATTAAAACTAATCTAGAACCCCCATACTCTCTATAGCCAAGAAGGAACAGACAAAGTGCAAAAAGACACTCACCAGTCTAAACATACAAATTAGACAGCTGGTCAAACCTGCCATTGCAAACCATGAGGCAAAGATAGTCTCCCAGGTGAAAGATAACCATATAGGCCTTTTTAATTATGTTTGTAACCTCAGGGGAAACACTCATCAATATGCCAATGTAATCATGAATGGCAACACTTAACACCCAAACTCAAAGACACCACTGAATTTTTGAATATCATTTGTGATACACAATTGTAACCAGACTGGTTTCTCTGCACACTGGATGTCACCTCCCTCTACACCAGCATACCACATGGTGCTGGATTACAGGCCATCGAACATTGGTTAGAGAAATCCCAATTATACACTCCGGGTTTCAATAATTTTCTACATAAGATAACAGAATTTGTTTTAACTAAAAACATTTTTTACTTTGATGGCCAGTCCTATTGGCAGGTTAGAGGCACAGCCATGGGAGCATCCTTTGCTCCCATTTATGCTGACCTATTCATGGGTTTTTTTGAAGAGCAGTTTATCTATGATACCAACAATAACTCTTTCTTAGATGAGCTCGATATTTGGAGACGATATCTGGATGATTGTTGGATGGTATGGCGGGGTGATGCGACATTGGTACATTAATTTGTTACATATCTCAACAGTAATAGATGGGATATTCATTTCACTCTAAATATTGAATATCAACAAATAATCTTTTTGGATGTCATTGTTACTCGACAAGAAGATCATACGTTGGAAACTCGGGTACACAGAAAATTTCCAAAGTGCAACACCTTATTTCATGACTCCAGTCATCACCCCCGCCATATTATCAACATCCCAAAGTCCCAATTCTTACGTATTAAGCGTATATGCTCTTCTGAACAATCTCAGCAGGAGTGTCAACAAGACCTAACAAACAGGCTGATAACTAGAGGTTATAACAAAGATTGCATTACCCAAACTGTAACCCAGGTTAATCGTATGCAGAGATCACAACTTTTGGAATATCAACATGGTACCACTGGACACAATACACAGACATCCCAACCAATTAGACTAGTCACCATATTTGGAAGTAATACTCCAAGATTTAGGGATATCATCAACAATCATTGGGATATTCTACATGCGCATGAATATTTAAATGGGATACTACAAGATAGATGTGCTTTTTCCTACCGTAGAGGTAGAACTATCAACTCACATCTAACCCATTACAAATGCCACAACCCACCCATCCCAATGCAGAAAACACTATTTGGTGACTCTTTAGTAGGCTGTGTTCCCTGTGGTCACTACAGTGCATGTACACACATCTTTAAAAGTAAAAAATTTACTAGTTGTAACACTTCCAAAATGTATCAGATCAGGGTTTTTGGTAACTGCAGCATTAGCTACCTGCACGTGTTCATCTACCTATGTAGGACAAACATCTAGACCCTTTAGACACCACATAAGCGAACACTTAAGTGAGATCAGAAATAAAAGAGTTTCTAACGCCCTTTGCAAACACACCATCACACATAAAACTGCAAAATTCAAGTTTATCATAATAGACAAAATTCAAATGCACAGGACTTCCAAAGCAGGTTGGCATGATATACTTAACAATATAGAATCCTCTTGGATCACCAGGCTGGGAGCTTTATTTAGACCTGGCCTTAATGAATTAAGTTAAATTTTGTTTTGGTGGTTCTGCTTCACATTTATTTATTTTGAATGTATCTCTTTAAATTTTGTGATATAAAAGCAGACACTAGGATGTGCTCTAATTGAATTTTCTGTTGCACTGAAGAAGGCTTCATTCTTAGCCGAAACCGGTTTGCATGATGGAGTTGCCACAATAAAGCCTACTTATTTTACCTTCCTTTGTGCTGGATTGCTTTTGGATGTACAAACACAACACCCAGCCTGAAATTATAGCAAACCTACTGCCTGACAAGTTCACTTCAAACTTCTCCCTTCCATTACTTCCTACCACATCCAAAGAAATACTCGCAACCATCCCTCTACCAGTCATTACAAGGGAACAGGTCCTTACTGCACTCACTAAAGCCAAAAACCCAGCCTCCATGGGCCCTGACAACATTCCAGGATGCTTATTAAATAGCTTAAAACACAATCTATCAGGGGCACTGGAGCCTTTCTTTAACTACAGTGTCCAAACGGGCTTTGCCCCATCGGAATGGAAGACTGCAATGCTTGTCCCTCTGCACAAGTGGGGCCCATCAACTGACCCAGGGAACTACAGACCCATAAGCTTAACCAGTCTTATCTGCAAAGCCATGGAGAAAATTATCATGGATCTGATCAATAACAACATAGGAACTCTCCAAAAACTGGAACAGACCCTATTTGGCTTTGTCAAAGGGAGATCTTGCCTGCTCAGTCTGGTGGACTACTTTGAGAAAGTCACCAGAGCCATGGACGGAGATAAAACAGTACACACCACTTATCTAGACCTGGCCAAAGCTTTTGACACAATCCCCTGCTCAGCATACCTCTCAACCTCTTAGCGCAAGAAATCTGGGCAAAGCAGTAAATAAAAGTGGGACAAAGGCCCAAAAATAGGGACAATGTTTAAATATTGCTCTTAGAAGCTTAGAAATTTGATAAAATAACAGGTTTTGCATTAGCATGAATTTTCTGAAGGTTATGAAGCTTTAAACTCAAATAGCTGTCATTATTTTCTAACTTTAGTCATCAATTATTTACCACTAATTTGGCAGAAAACCACACTTTTATGAAAAGTGGACCAAAAATATGAGGCAAAAATCTGGACATTCTGTGAAAATCTGTAAAGTTGAAAAGTATGCTACTCAGGGATCATAGATAAACTTACTGAGTTAGGCATAAACCTCTATATCATCATATGGATAGCCAACTGGCTCACTGATAGGACACATGTTGTCCGGAGAGGTGAATCCACTTCCGATATGAAATCTGTTACTAGCTGTGCCCTACAGGGTTCAGTGTTTGAACCCCTCCTGTTTTGTATATACTTCTCTGGAGTGAAGGCCAATGTTGGGGGCCTCTGGCTCACTAAGTTTGCTGATGACTGTAAGCTGAGAGTAATCATGGAATCCCCAAATGATGCTGGCATGCTACAAACAGGACTAAAAAATGACAAATGACTGGTGCCAAAAACCATGGTCTGAGACTAAATGCTAAAAAATGCTTAATAATACCCTTTGGTAAATCAGATATCCCTGGAAAGTATAATATTGACAGCATACCCCTAAAAGTAGACCCATAGTAAAGGACCTAGGAACACAGATAGACAGTAAACTAAACTTTGACCACCAGGCAGCTACAGTAGTGAGGAGATTCCTCTGTGTGGTTCAGCTTATAAATAAAGGCATGGCATCAAGATCAAAGGAAGTCACTGCCATTGTACTCGGCCCTCATCCGGCCCATAATTGAGTACAATGCTCCCTTCTGCATGTACCTAACCTAACCAGATACTTAGATCAAGTGCAGCAGCCCCAGAGGTTTCTCACTAAAAAAATATAAAGCACAGAGCACATGTCTTATGCAGACTAACTAAAGGCCCTATCCCTTTACTCTGTCTCATATCATTTACTGAAAGGGGACTTATGCCTGACCTACAAGGCGTTCTCTGATCCAGCCCTTATGAAAATGTTACATGTCCACAAGAAAAATTATACAAGGGTTATGCATTCCATGGACCTGAACCTTATTTGCGACTCTAACAGAACTTGATGGAGAGACAGATTCATATCCCAAAGGCTACCTCATCTATGGAATAAACTTTCCATCTTCTTAAAACAAAGCCTGATCCTCACTCTCTTCTAACAGAATTTGGATAAATGGATGGGGAAACATAAATTCACTCATGGGCTACTTGCCCATGTCCCTTGTGGACAGAAGCAGTCTGTAAAATGACTAAGGGCTCCAAAACCCAATGACCCCACTACCCTGATACTACTTCATCCAGTATCTGGGGAATCGAGATATGATATTGTCATATCCTGGGTATTATTGGCTAGGCTTGTAAAAGATCTTGTGCCATTAGCATAGTAATCACCTATGAACCTAGGTACTCACCTATGAACAAGTGGTGCTGTATTGTACAAGGAATATAATTTAATATAATCGGGATGGTGCATCAAAGAACACATGCAGTATGCATGGTCCTAAAATGTATGCAAGGGGCCTAGGGTTTGAAAATAGCCCAAAGGTAAACTTAATCTGCCAATAGCCACATGCAATTTCTTTGAATGTGGATTTCAATGCCGTTTCAATGAATATGAGTTTCAAAGGCACAGGAGTTTACTGTTTATGCTAAGTCTGTTTTCATTGTGAGAATGTATTGTTTTGTTTAGTAAATGTCTGTTAATATTTGAGCTACAAAATTTGAAATAAAAGTTTTCAATTAAATCCAAATATCTGCAGTCATTATAGATGTAAAGAAGAAAATAGTCTGCACACTAAGGACTGTGGGGGGTTGCTGTGTGTGTGTGTGTGTGTGTGTGTGTGTGTGTGTGTGTGTGTGTGTGTGTGTGTGTGTGTGTGTGTGTGTGTGTGTGTGTGTGTGTGTGTGTGTGTGTGTGTGTGTGTGTGTGTGTGTGTGTGTGTGTGTGTGTGCGGGCCTGATCCATTACCCTTCCTAGGGCTCCATTTCACCATGATCCAGCTCTGAAGTAAATGCTTTGTTTCTTCCTCTTGAGTGCGCCTGTGTGTCCATGTGTCCGTGAGTGAAAATGTGGTACATGATTGGAGAAAACTCAGACAGAACTACAGACAAGACCAGAGAGAACTGAGGTCACTTTTAAAATGAACAGAAGCCTTCTAGTTGTACAGTAGTTCAGTGTAGTAGAGAGTTTTATAATGGAAACATTTTTTTTTGTTTAACTGAACCTGGCGAACTGGATTAATTAAAGGAAATGAATCACCAGGGCATTGTGCACTACCGGACTAAAGGTAAGCATTTTTTAATTTGAATATAACCAGATTTTCTTTCTTATTTTTGGAGAGGTGGATGGTGGCCAAGCTTGTGCGTGTTTATATGTATAAGCACGCATATGCATTTGTTTAAATATTTTGAAACTGGATATTTATGTTCTTTTCTTTTCATTCTACTCTTCTGCCCTGTTTTTGTTTTGTTGGGGTGGAGGGTAGCTAACTGGGCTGTGGATTAAAGTAACTTGCCCTTTCACTTCCTCAGTTTATATTCTGCCATTAAGGCTGTCGCATGAATACTTGTGTTAATCAAGTGGAATAATTTGTGTTAATCAAGTGGAATACTTTTAAACTTTTTTGGGGGGGTTGGACAGCTGTGCTGTGGATGCATGTAACTTGTCCTTTTCACTTGGTTGGTTTAAATTCCACCCTTAGGGGCATTTGTGTGAATACATCTAAATATTTATACTTTTTTTTTGGAGGGCTGGCAGTAACTTTACCCTTTTCATATTATCTTAAAGGCCTGTTAGTTTGCATTTATGTGAAATGAATTGTTTTTAGTGAGGGGTGGCTAGCTGTGGTATGGGAAGTTATCCTCTTCATTTACTCAGCTTAATAATCTGGTATTAAAGGCTGGCTGGTTTGCATTTGTGTGAAATAATATGGAATATTTACGCTTTTTTTTTTCTTGTGAGGGGGTGGCTAGCTGAATTGTTGATGAAATAACTGGTGCTCAGTTTAGTCTGGCATTAAAGGCTAGTGTGCATTTGTGTGGAATAAACTGGAAAATTGTACAAAACACATTTGAAACTGTCCCCATTTTTACAGAATGTTCTTTTATTTGCCTAATATGTTTGGTCTGCACGTTACTCTCAAATTGTTTGTTTAGCTTATAGTTTGCCTTTGCATGACTAATCTGCATTTGCTTGAAATATGCTGACGTCTTTACTCTCTCTCTCTCTCTCTTTCTGTCTGGGCGCTGTATTTGTAAAACCAAGATGAAACAGTTACCGACTTTGCAGAATGTTCTTAAGTTTCCTTCATCTTGATATCCATGTAATTTACGAAATTCCAAACTACTGGGTCAGATCTTATGATTGCGTTGTCAATGTCCTTCTCAAGTTTCCAAAAGAAATGATAAGGCATTTTTGACATTTAGTTTTAGCCCATGATTCTGGCATTAGTTATTTGTTTGGGACAACCTATCCTGTAGGATGGCAGATTCTTTTGGGGAGTTGATCACTGCTCCTAGCTTGCTATGTTATGGTCATTATTTTGTTTAATTTTATGATTATTACTAAAAACAATTGTCATAGAGGAGGAGGTTTTAGAAAAAAATCTGCACGGGGGTGGGGGGTGTAAAAAAATTTCTGCTGCAAGTGTCAAATATGCTTGCTACACAGGAATGTGAGTCTACATGTATAGTACTCGATACATGCAATGTTAATTGTGGGCTATGCTGACAGGTGCAGGGCCAGCTTACACTGAACATCAGATATTTCTACACATATCTGTACAGTGTTGGGGGTCACTAGCATAACTGGCAGTTATACTGGCAGTCTTTGATTAAAGTTTAGTATAGCAGGTGCTATGAAACATGTTTAGGAATACACTGTGATTATTTTTGCTGCAGTGTCGAAAACAGAGTATGGTGAATGAAACTGTGCCTAGAAAAAATAATTACTTGCCTTAGAAAAACAAAGAAATCTGTTTTTCCCCTGCTGTTGTGTATTTACTTTTTTTCAGGTACAAGGAAGAATTACAAAATTGGACCTGTCTGAAAAATGACTTCTGGATGATTACTGTCTGTTTCATTAATGTTCAAACTTTAAAATTTGGAAGGTGTCACACGCAGTGTCCCCTAAGGATAATGCGAATGATGGCTTCATAGATCATGAGAAATTGCTAGCTGGTCAGTTTAATGCTGAGTTGTTCTGATGACAGGATTTTCTGGATGCAGGGAAATGTCTTAAAATTGACCTAACAGTGCTAAGGGACCTCTACCTTGACTGAAAGGTTCTACCATGTCTTGTGGAAATCTGACAAAGCCTGGCTGTCTTCTTCTTGGGAGAATAGATTTCTTGATATACACATGGTGTATGGCCTACTCATTTACCACTTGTGTGCACAGACCATCATCCATGTCCAGCTGTGTTCCCAATGTGTGATCGGTAAGTGTGCATGGACACTGATATGAATGCCATGTGCATTAGGATCGTTATGGCATTGTTCCTGACCTCCAATATTCCCATGTACTGGTAAAATGCTTCATGTATACTCTGCAATAATCTAATCATCTCTACCTGACTCTCAGTGGCAGTAGCCTGTGCCCAAACTATATCACGGAATATCTGATACTAGGCAGCCAAGGCCTTGTGTGCCTCTGGAGCTAACTGTGAAATATGTCTTTGCCTGGTACATCTTTGTACTATGTGACAGTGGATGCCACTACCTCTGAAAATATAGTCTCCTCATCATGGAGTCCAGGCTGTGCAAAAGAAGCAGGTATTGAACTATGTGGTATACCCTCCTCCACTGTAATGTCATTTCCTCATTATTTATTTATTTAACATTAGTTTACTGGGAAAGTCCAGTCAATTTTCAGAGGAGGCCCCTGGAGAAACACTCCAAATGTATGTCTTTGGAACATGGGAGGAAACCAGAGCACCAGGAGGAAACCTACATGGACACAGGGAGGACATGCACTCTCTGCACAGAAGGCACTCCAGCTGAGAATTGAACCGGAAAACCTCTTGCTGTGAGACAATAATGTAACCGCTACACCACTGCACTGTCCGTCATTATGGTAAATGCATTTAAGCCTGTGTCAGTGCTTATGGCATTATCCAACTGATGTGGGGTAGAAAGCCCTGCCAGTACATTTTGTGACTGTGTGTCATGGTCCTCAGACTACGTCATGAGTATGAGAGTAATGGCATCACTGATGACTGTCATTCTGCTGTCAAAATCAGACTGCTGTACTGTAGCACAAGAGGCAGTTATTTCTTGTGATGACCCTGTGAAAAAATGTCAAGAGGTGGTTAGTATGACCTGTAACAGGTAGAATGCTTCCTACATAAAAGTATGATGCCCATGATTACCATGCATTGTCTAGAGTTTGTGCTGCACCTGACAGTGATGGCATACCCAATGATGAACTGTATATGTACACAGGTATCATGCCAACTACAGCTCAGCATAATGCAGTAAGACCAGCTACACAATAACTGACTGGTTGTTGCAGAAGTCTAAATGTAGTGATGTTAATACTACCTGTAATGCTTCCATTGACATTTTCATCGGCTTCTAAGTCATCACCTCTTGTATAGAGAGAGAAGGCTCTCAATTGGCATAAAGGTTGGAATGTGGAAGGGTCACCACCAGTGCAGCTACAGGCAATTGCATTCTGCCTAGCTTTTGTCCTGGCACACCCCCATGTCATTCAGTCTTTTCATGCACTATGTAATGGTGCAGTTCCTTTCCTCTACTGCATTTATGTCAGCCACTCTTTGATTGCATGCCTTAGCACTCTCTCTCTCTCTTTCTGCTTGCTTTGGCTCCCCTTTACAAAAATATATTTTCTGTGTGTCCTCAGAGCATCAATGAGGATATTCATTTCTTTGTGACTGAATATATTTCTCCTGTATTTTGTTCTCTGCTGCTGCAACATTTTATTTCTTGAATGCACAAGTTATGCCATAGTTTCACCTGCCTCAAATGTATGGAGACTTAATCAATTATAGACAATACAAGCCACTACATAATAGAACAAAAAAGTTATGACAAGCACATCAATTCTGAGTTCTGGGTTGATTTTTTTCTTGCAATAGTATCTGTATTATGCATTCCTTTTGCAGTAGTTAAATGAATACCTATAAGCATTTGCTGTAATGGTGTGGTATAGCATGAATTAAACAATTACTCATGTATGTCACTCCTTAGTTCAATGAAGGTTGCCTGTAGTGCAGTCCTGGGCATTACCCATTGCCAGAGACGACTGTCTTCAGTAAGCCACGTGACAGATGTCAACAGCATTAAAAAGGTACCTTAAGCAATCCCTAGTGTTAATTGTGGGCTATGCAGAGAGATGGATGGCCATCTTATACTCTACATTGGATAAATATATTACAATTTCATATCTTACCATGGTTTCATTGTTACAAGTCTTTTGTATTTCTAATACTATGATGGGAATGGAACCCATTCCTAAGTCAGGGTATGATTAAAGTTCATGAAATTAACATTGTTTCTGTTTTTGATATTAGCCAAAAGTGCTCTTTGCAGAATCTGCAAAGTGCCCAGAAATGACTCCTTCTGCAATGTATATGGAATTACATGTATTGGTAGCATCTCTGCATACGACTGTGGATTCTTTTTTATAAGACCCATAGCTTCTACTACAATTGGAACTGTCTGAGTATCCTTCTTCCACATTGTTCTTGTTTCTGCTTGCATATCTTGATATTTTATTACTTTGTGTCTCTCTGTATGTAAGACACTGCAAATGCTAGGTGTAGCAGTTTCAATGATTAATGCTATGTTTGTCTTTTTTCATGGACTACTACTATAGCTGGTGTTCTCACATCTTTTTTTTGAATTGTTAGTAATGGGTGATCCCACTTCATCATTCACTATAATGCTTTGTGGTTCATGTTTCCAATGCTTCTCAGCTACTTCTATATTGTAATGCTTGTGAAATCCCCAGTGCAGCAATCTTGCCACATTATTGTGCCTTTCAGTGTGCAGGCCCTCTGCCATGAGTGTATCACACCCAATTAACAAGGTTTGCAACTGTTTCCAATGCTTTTTTACAGAGCCTACATTTGTCTGTTTTTCCCACATGTTCAATGGACTTTGTAAAGCAATGTATATGTAGTCCACTATCCGGGACTGCTATTGTCAGCCTTTCATCCTTTTACTTCAACTTACCACTCCTTAACCATTCTTGTGTCAAATCCTGATCAACAAGAAGTTGTTCTTGCCAATCTCTATACTTGTCACTATATTTATGACTTTTCTACACTCTTTTCCTTCTCATCTGATCTTTCTCCTTATGTTCTTCCTTTTGTTTTTTTGGCACATTCAGTTGCTGTCTGATTTTTGTCTACTTCTGATTTGATTTCAATTCCCGCTTGCCACCTGACCACCTGAATGTTTATGCTAAACTAAGCAGAGAGGTCATTTTAGACTTCCTCTCCTCATGTTTTAAAACTGACTATGTTTGGATCTGATGAGGTCAACAGTTATGTGTGCAGTCTCATGACTGCAGATATATATATATATATATATATATATATATATATATATATATATATGGGTCTACTTCTATTCATTGACATCCCATTTCACTGAAACCCATTTCGCTGACAGCCCCATTTCATAGACAAAAGTCATCAGGGCAAAAACCTGGGATTTGCCCCCCTCCCCACTGTTGTGCGACTGTGGAGTTGTAATATATAGTTGAGGGGTGTGGGGGGCACAGCCCCCCACCTTGAAAATTTGTCTATGAAATGAGCTGTCAGTGAAATGGGTTTCAGTGAAATGGGATGTCAGTGAATAGAAGTAGACCCATATATATATATATATATATATATATATATATATATATATATATATATATATATATATATATATAAAATCAATTTTGAGGAGTCCCATACTGCCTTCAGAATGAGTGATACATAATATTGGTATATACTGATTTTTATATATCTTTGATAAGTACAAGTAATTTTTCTTGTTTTTCTGTCTAACTGATCCAATACCTTAGATATACAGTAGATATAGGTATAGGTATAGATATAGATATGTGTGGCCAGTCAGTCAACCAAAAACTGTAAGTTAAAACAGGGAGAGCAAATTTGTTTATAGCCTGGATTTTATTCCTAGACATCAATGTTGTTTCCAATATCAGATTTAGGCTTCTGAAGTATTCCTTACTGAGTTTTATTTGCATTTGTTCATGTTTTATTGCTGATCCTTCATCAGTTCCCAAAAATGTATACACTCCTTCCTTCTCAAGTTGCTTTATATAACTTTGCTGTCCTAGATCAATAGTTTCTTGGTACTGCAACCTTCCTGCTTTAAGCATTGCTTTCACACATTTATCACAACCACGTCATTTTTATATCATCTGAGAAAGTTTTAAGCACTTGCAGTTGTACTTTCAACTCCTCATCTGATGAACTGTATAATTTTAAGTCATCCACAAAAAGTAGATGAGAAATCTTCAAGCAAGTTTGTTTTCTGGGAGTTCAAATTATAACAAAGACTTAATCTGTTAAATAGCTTAATGGGTTAAGGGCAAGACAAAACAACAGTAGTGTCAAAGAATCCCTCTGGAATATCCCCCTTTGAATTTTTATCCCTGGGATAATAATTTGCCTTTTGTCATTGTTTAATTGCAAAGTGGTTTGCCACTGTTTCATGGTCACTGTAATGTAATTGAGTAATGTGGGAAGCATCTTATACGTCTGCAAGTACTCCTTTACCCATGAATGTGGGGTGCTATCAAATGTTTTTTTGTAATCTATCCATGCCATACTTAGACCTTCCCCTTTTTACAATTTTCCATTATGACTTTACTTAACAACAAATGATCCTTTGTTCCATATGGCTTCCTTTTGTTCTCCTTTTGTTCTCTTGTTATGATTGAGTTTTCTTCTAAATGACTATAAACTCTGTGAGCATCAATTCCACTCTATAATTTTTACATCGATGGAAGGTAAGTTATTGGTCAATATTTTTTAGGATGGCTTGCAGGTTCACTCTTAAGAAGAAGGAGTATTTTTCCTGTTGTTAACCAGGTTGGTATCTGTTCAGGGTGCACCTAGAAGTAGTTCTCACTCAAGGCTAAATCTTCATCTAAAGATGTCAATACTTTTGGCCAGAACTTAGGTACTGGATCTGGGCCTGAGGTTTTCCAATTAGCTTTTCTTATTTCTGTTTCACTTTTTATGACTTACTTCAAGCCATTTCATATTTTGTACATTTGAACGTCTTACTGTTTGTTTTACTTCTAAACATTCAGCAACCTTGTTGTGTTCCTCAGGGTTGTCATAGATATTTCTCCAAAATGTGTCTGTTTCTTCTTTTTTGGTTGTGTTTCTATCCCTTTTGCATTCTTTCCTAATTCCCTACAAGACTTTTTTGGGTCATCAATGAGTTGCTTATTTTTCACTTTTCCTTTATATTTATCTGCATATTTTCTGCTTGTGCTTATATCTTTAGTTTATTATTTGCAATAGTATATGATAGATCCTAGTCTTTTCTGACACTGTCCCACGGATTCTCGAAAGCTTGCACAGCATGCAAGATTGGTGCAGGAGCTCAAGCAAGCAATATGTCTGCTGTGCGATCCAGGAACAGCATGCAGGGGCATGCACGAGTGCTCCTGCACTAATCCTGCACGGACGAAGCCCTTGTATGCAAATCACCCCATTTGCTGGAGAAATCTATGCAAATTAGGTGATTTTGCAATCCAGGAAGCTTGCAACTGTCCGTGCAGGACTAGTACTATCTGCAGAAATGTACTCGGTTAGTAACCGAGTACATTTCTGCAAAATCAGAAATAGAGCAGTGACAGCACCAAATCAAATAAAGGCTGCATATCATGTAGTAAGCATGCCAATGGCCAAGTATGAGGCCACTGGCATTGCAAACATAAAAAAAAATACAAAAATTGACTTTTATTTCTTTTTAGCCGATTTCGGCTGTTTAAGGGTGGGCAGCGGTGCGCAAACGGGATTGGAGGAAAAAAACAAAATGAGCCTAAAGTAAGCATTCTAACTAAAATCAGTATTCTGCCATGCAAGTCAATTGCAGGCAGAAGACAACATGGCCAGTGAGTAGTGGTTGCTAAGGGGGGAGGCTCAGTGTGAGACATGTAACTATGCATTAGCAGGCAATCCTATGTAAATGAGGGGAAGGATAGTGAAAGTTTTCACCAGCATGTGAGTCAGGTCCCAACAGTGTAAGAGTAGGAATAGCTTGGTGCAAGCCTAGGAGTTAGATGACATCATGGGGGTGTCAGGCATACTGTAAGTGGATTGGAGCCCTGTGGCTCAGGTTTGCTCCTAGCTTAGCACAGCTAAGCTGGGGGTGTATCTAAACCTGCCTAGCACTCTTTACAAAGCCTAAGCGGGTGTGCGTGCCAAGCACTGGGTTTTACAGGAAGAAAAAAGATGTTAAACCAGGAAATAGCAACAGTGTGCACATTTGAGCACACTGATTGCGCGGCGCACACACAGGCTTAAACACAAAGGCAATGGGAAGGGAAAACTACAGTAGGAAGGTAATCAAGGAGAACTAGCAAAACTGGCAGGTGAAATGTATCAGAATCAGCCAGTTACACAGGCAGCAGACCAGCCCAGCCCAGAACACTACTATAAACTATGCAAACACCTTCCCTTCTGGTTTTTCCCACACTCTACATCTATCATACAACAACTTGTGGAAGAGGCTGAGGGTGGTGAGGATGTGAATGCTGCTGTCCAACCCACAGCGAGAAGACTGAGAAGAGTGTACAGACCCAGGGTAATATACCAGGGGCTACATGAGCTGGAGATAGTGGAGTGCTATAGGGTGGACAGGGACCTCCTACAGCAAATTGTTGAGCTGTGCCGGCCATGCCTCACACACACAACTAACAGAGGGAAACCCATCCCATTGGATACTAAGGTATGTGTAGGCCTGCAATACTAGCTACAGGTACATTTTAAAGGCCAACTGGGGATATGATGGGGATTTCACAGGCATCAGCATCCAGGGTACTCCACCAGTTCCTGGATGCCATGTCAGCACATGTTGGTGAGCACATATATTTCCCCAACACCCGTGAGGCGTTGGCCACCAGTATGCAACTGTTCCACCAAATAGCAGAATACCCTGAGGTAGTGGGTGCTATAGACTGCATGCACATACTCATCAAAGCACCACCCAGTGAGTGGGGTAGGGTCTACATCAACCGCAAGGGCTTTCCCTCCATCAACTGCCAGGTCATGTGCGATGCCCAGGGCATAATAATGAATGTGTGTTCTGGCTGCCTTGGAAGCTATCATGATTCTCACATCTGGCATCTGACACAGCTGTACCAGAGATTTGCCAATGGGGACATCCCTGATGGTCATCTAGTGGGGGATGCTGGATACACACTGGAACCGTGGCTGATGACACCTATCAAAGATGCACACACACTCGAACAAGAACTCCATAATGAGGCACACGCACAGACCAGAATTATAGTAGAGCATGTGTTTGGGATGCTCAAGTCATGGCTCCGGTGCCTGGACACATCCAGTGGAGCCTTGCAGTACTCATCATCTACATGTACCCAAATTGTCCTTGTATGTGTCATGCTACACAGTATGATCCTGTGGAAACAACTGCAGCAGGAACAGAACGGGGCAGGGCCATACAGCCCCCCACCATTGCCAAGGCCTGCACAGGCACAGAGTAACTCAGAGGAGGAACAACTTGAGCCTGCCTCAGTAGGCAGAAGGAGGCATGCCCAGTATGCCCGGCCTTGGCAAAGAGGCAACGCATAACACATACACTGACACAGGAGGGGACCTAGGGAATAACACCTCTCTCTGACTCTCACATACAGTAAAAGGGATGCCAAACATTATACTACCTGTGCTTAACCATGTGCAGGGAGTGTACTATGTGCATCTGACATAGGCAGCCCTGCAGCACCACCCTCAATGCTGGGACACCCACAAGGTAAGTGGCTCACACATGCCAGGCAAGGGAGTTCACATAACCAACAACAGTCACAGCCAGCAGGACAGGAGTAGACAAACACAAACAAAGGCTGTGCTATGGCCTCTGAATGAGGCCTATGGGTAACCCCCCCCCCCAGCCTACACAGACTACAGACAGACTACAGCAGATCAGGCAGTGGGATGTCAGTTCTGAAGGGTAGGAAGTCAGAAACTAATATGTAGGTAATTAAAAGCTAAGATCTGTAGTACACTGGCATGCCTGTAGTCAGCACGATAGGTAAGCCTACAGAATGAAATGGGGTACCCGACTTACCAGTACAGTCCTAGCCAATGTGTACAAGTGTCAGGTGTGCCCCCCATCCTATGTAGACATTTAGTAACAGTCAGGTGTGCCCCCTCAATCCTGTGTAGAAATGTGGAAGTAGTCAGGTGTGCCCTACCCCACCCTACATAGACATGTAGTAACAGTCAGGTGTCCCCCCCCCCCGAATCCTGCATAGAAATGTAGAAATAGTCAGGTGTGCCCCCCCCATCCTATGTAGAAATGTATTAACAGTCAGGTGTGCCCCCCCATCCTACGTAGAAATGTAGTAACAGTCAGGTGTGCCCCCCCACTCCTGTGTAGAAATGTAGAAATAGTCAGGTGTGCCCCCCCCTGCTATGCAAAAATGTAGTAACAATCAATGCCAAATGATCGATGGATACCCTGCAGAGACAGCATGCTACCTGTTGGTGTACAACACAAAGATTAGCACTGCAGTACAAACTACCTGGACTTGATTCACACATTCAATACAGATGGCTATACTGGACATGCTCACACACTTAGAGAAATGAAGGCAATGTCAGTCAACAACATACTGAAAGGTCATACTGGGCATGCTCACACATGCAAACACATGAAGGCCATGTCTGCAAACACCAGTGGACCAGACATATCTGGCAGTCACAGTTGTTAGTGCAGACACTCGTCAGTATGCACCACTCATGCCTTGCACACACAGTGGATAGGAATACAGACATATATGTAAGGACAGCACACTATAATAAGCCAAAGGTAGATGTACATAGATGTGTGGAAGAGGGTGACTGTGACAAGAAGCCATCCAGGCCTGTCCCACCCAGCATACAGCCAAAGGGCCCCAAACACATATGAGGTTGAGATGTCACTCACTGCAGATACTAGCCACCAGTATCTGTCAGCATTACAGACTATGTGGTGCACGTGCCACATCGCTGTACAAGGGAGTAATCATCTAGCAGCTGTATACATGTACCTGTTAAATATGACCCTGTGTTTGCCCACATGTGGTGTGTCAACCCCTGTATGAATGGGTTATGGCCCATGCACACACACTGCCCTCCCCATAGCCCTACTATGGCAAGCCTGCTGAGGTCATCCACTGTAAAATACACTTTGGGAGAGTTGTAGCCCAGTAATCTCCATGGTGCATCCCATAACTGCGTACTGCTGTAGTATGATAAACTAATTAGGTAGGAGTTCTAATCCCAGACTTAGCAAATATGTGTGTGTGTGTGTGTGTGTGTGTGTGTGTGTGTGTGTGTGTGTGTGTGTGTGTGTTAGTGTGCATGTCTGTTTGTCTCTGACTGTGTAGAAAGCAATGCATTTTAGGGTAGTCACACTCCCTACAAATCAAATACTCAGCTGTGGCAAGGCTACTGATGTCATCCACCTAGAAATACACCTTTGGAAAGGTTGTAGCCCAGTAATCTCCGAAGCACATCCTGTAACTTTGTACTGCTGTAGTGTGATAAAGTAATTAGATAGGTGTTCTAATCCCAGACATAGCGAGTGTGTGTCTGTCTGACTCTGTCTGTGTAGAGAGCAATGCTTTTTAGGGTACTCACACTCCCTACAATTCATATGCTCAACTTTGGCAAGGCTGCTGATTTCATCCACCTAGAAATACACCTCTGGGAAGGTTGTAGCCCAGTAATCTCTGTGGTGTGTTCTGTAACTGCGTATTGCTGCAGTGTGATAAAGTAGTTAGGTAGGTGTTCTTATTCCAGGCATGGCAAGTTTGTGTGTCTGTGTAGAAAGCAATGCTTTTTAGGGTACTCACACTGCCTATAATTCATATGCTCAACTTTGGCAAGGCTGCTGTCATCCACCTAGAAATACACCTCTGGGAAGGTTGTAGCCCAGTAATCTCTGTAGTGCATCCTGTAACTGCGTATTGCTGTAGTGTGATAAAGTAGTTAGGTAAGTGTTCTTATCTCAGACATGGCAAGTGTGTGTCTGTGTAGAGAGCAATGCTTTTTAGGATACTCACACTGCCTACAATTCACATGCTCAATTTTGGCAAGGCTGCTGATTTAGTCCATCTAGAAATACACCTCTGGGAAGGTTGTAGCCCAATAATCTCCATAGCATGTCCTGTAACTGCGTACTGCTGTAGTGTGATAAATTAGTTAGGTAGGTGTTCTAATCCCAGACATGGCAAGTGTGTGTGTGTGTGTGTGTGTGTGTGTGTGTGTGTGTGTGTGTGTGTGTGTGTGTGTGTGTGTGTCTGACTCTTTGTAGACAGCAATGCTTTTTAGGGTACTCACACTCCCTACAATTCATATGCTCAACTTTGGCAAGGTTGCTGATGTCATCCACCTAGAAATACACCTCAGAGAAGGTTGTAGCCCAGTAATCTCCATAGCGCGTCCTGTAACTGCATACTGCTCTAGTGTAATAAAGTAGTTAGGTAGGTGTTCTAATCCCAGACATGGCCAGTGTTTGTGTGTGTCTGTCTGTGTAGAAAGCAATGCTTTTTAGGGTACTCACACTCCCTACAATTCATATGCTCAACTTTGGTAAGGTTGCTGATGTCATCCACCTAGAAATACACCTCAAGGAAGGTTGTAGCCTAGTAATCTCTGTAGTGCATGCCATAACTGGCTAACTGCTGTAGTGTTATTTAGAACTCTGGTAGGGTTCCATCCTCACCCATGGCAGTCCTGGATGTTTTGTGTGTGTTTCAATGTCTGTGTATGGAGCAATGCATTATAGGCTAGTCACACTCAGTACATATCAAATGCCCTACTTTGGCAATCCTACTGATGTCATTCATTGTGAAATACACCTTTGGGGAAGGCATTCTCCACTAATCCCCGTGGTGCGTCCTATACCAGCTCCATGCTGTAGTGTGATATAGACCTCTGTTAGGGGTTCTATACCCACACATGTTGGTTGTGGATGCTTTGTGTGTGTCACTGTCTGTGTAAGGTGCAATGCAGTTTAGGCCAGTCACACGCAGTACATTTCAAATGCCCTACTTTGGCAATCCTGCTGATGTAATTCATTGTGAAATACACCTTTGGGGAAGGAGTTCTCCAGTAATCCCTGTGGTGTGTCCTATAACAACTCCATGGTGTAGAGTGTATAGACCTCTGTTAGGGGTCCTATACCCACACATGTCGGTTGTGGATGTTTTATGTGTGTGCCACTGTCAGTGTAGGGAGCAATGCATTTTAGGCTAGTCACACTCCCTACAATTCGAATATCCTACTTTGGCAATCCTGCTAATGTCATCCAAGGTGATATACACCTTTGGGGAAGGAGTACTCCAGTAATCTCCATGATGTGTACTATAACTGCATAGTGCTGTAGTGTAATAAACTAGTTAGGTAGGGCTTCTACTCCCAGACATGACAGGTGTGTGTGTGTGTGTGTGTGTGTGTGTGTGTGTGTGTGTGTGTGTGTGTGTGTGTGTGTGTGTGTGTGTGTGTGTGTGTGTGTGTGTGTGTGTGTGTGTGTGTGTGTGTGCATGTGTGTGTATTTGTAACTTGTATCCTGTGTGGAGGTGGTTGTGAGTGTGTGACACCTGTGCCCAATGTGGAGTGGGTTTTGCATATTTCTCATATGGTGGCCCTACTACATATCACAATGTCCACCGTACAGGGATAACAGATGTAAAATAGCTGAGAGGCTGGGGTCTAAAGCCATACCCATACATGCGACATCAAGGTCAAGCAATCACAGTTAGCAACCCCAATATTACCCAGAGCACACTCTCAACCCATGTCTCATACACACACACATGCCTAGGCAACAGCCAATATGTGGGTAGTACACTGCATATTGGCCACTGATAGTAACTATGGAGTGATTGCAGTGGGCTACAGAGGGCATGGCACCCTGTCCATCTGTCCAATATGCACATACATGCAGACAGTGCACCTTCCCCATGTTCCCCAGTGGACACCTGTAACATCTGTGGTGCCATCATATGTGACCCACAAAGGACATATCATGCCTGACAATATGCTCTGTATGGACAGATGCCACTGACACCAGGGAATGCCATTAGCATGCTATCAATGTAGATGCAGGGTAAAACTGATGCCCATTACCATTTCCCACCACAGGGGGGCAAGACTGGCACATCTGTTGATAATCTGTGTACACAACATGGGCCAGACACCCCAGGTACAGTTCTACATGTCACTGTACATGCATGTGGGAGATGTGCACATCCCAGACACCGTCCATGTCATCGACTACAGAACACATACACGGCACATGATGCACAGCATTGGCCACTCACAACAGTCACCCAGGTGATTGGATGGGGGATACAATACCCACTTGTGTGGGCAAATGCAGAAACCACAGCCCTGAGCCACAATGCAGACCATTGTCATGTGACCTGATGCCAAGGTATACCCATCACCTAGTCTTGTATAGCCATCTGGCACAGTTGACCACCACACATCCATGAAGAAATTCACCCATGCATGTCAGTACTGGCACCGTGTGTGTGTGTGTGTGTGTGTGTGTGTGTGTGTGTGTGTGTGTGTGTGTGTGTGTGTGCATGTGTGCGCGTGTGCGCGTGTGTGTGCATGTGTGTGTGTGTGTTGTATGATGAGTATGATCACATCCACACTCACTACAACCCTCACTGGCATACTGAAGCATGCTGTCTGATGTCAGACACCTCCCCATACCCTTTGCCCATACAACCTCCATATGACCCATGTGGTGCATGTGCTATCTGCACAGTAATGTGTTGTGGCAATCCCACTACTGATGAGTTGTAATCTTGGCCCGGCCAAGTGTGTCAATGTGTGTGCGTCCCCGTGAGAGTGTGGCTGTGTTGATGCTGGCACCTGTTCATGCAGACAGGCACGTGTATGTCACCTACGGTATAGCTACCATATCCCTGTTGCAGATGTCTCTCACCATCACATATGTTCTGAGGGCTCCACAACAGGTAACCCATGTGGTGCATCAAATAACTGCATAGAACTGTGATAGCACTATATAGTCATCAGGGGTTTGATACTCTGTGCTGGTAGGTGTGTGACACAAACATTATTTATTTATTTTATTTTACATTTGTTGACCGGGATAGTCCGACTGGATACATGTCCATTTTCAGTGGAGGCCTGGGGAGAAAAGCTCCAAGATAATAATACACATCGGACATTTAGTAAATGCTAGTTTCAAGCAGATTACAGTAATAAGCAATACCAACATTTAGCACATATAGTACTTATTATAAAACACTTTATAAAACATAACATTATTTTCAAAGTTAAACATACATAACATTACATTCAGGTTTAAGACACACTAAGCATCAGTTATACAATTGACCCTTCCTGAAATGGAGTGGTAGAAAAAAGTTAGAAGTAGTTGAAGGTAAGGCACCTAAGAAAGAGAGAGGTCACTAGTCGGGGTTAGTGCAAGGACATAACCAATGCGTTTTGAAGTATTTCTTGAGTTTGTTTTTGAACCGAGTTAGTGAGGGTTCTAGGGTCAAGTCAGCTGGGAGTCTGTTCAATATTTTTCCAACAGAGTTGGCAAACAGAGAGTCCCCAGCTGAATAGTTGGATTTGTATGTTTGAACTAGGAATCTAGTGGATGATCGCAGTGGCCGGGTGCTGGTGTAGGGGCTGATAATATTTTTTAGTGCAGGTGTATTTTCTGATTGGTAAAGGACTTTATGTGCCACTATTAGCTGGTTGAACTGCAGTAGGCTTGGCAGTTCAAACCATACTAGGCGATTTAGGTTGTGACAGTGGTGTGTCCGGTAGGCTGTGCCAGTAGCAAATCTGACAATGTGGTTATAGCAGGATGATAGTTTATTAAGATCTATTTTGTTTAAGTTAGAGAATAGCAGTGAAGCATAGAGAAGAGTTGATAGCAGATGAGAATGGGCAATTGCAGTTCTAGCAAGTGGGGTAAGGAAAGGTTTGACTCTGTAAAGAGAGCCAAGTTTTTTATTAAGGGTTTTGATAGTTTGATTGATATGCGCATCAAACTTCAGGCTGTTATCAAGTATGACACCCAGTAGTTTATTTTGGGCTTCTGGGGAGATGATAGTGCCATTGTTAGCAGTTAAGTTGAAGGCTGGCAGGGGGATCCTGCATATGGGGGAGAAGAGGAGCAACTTAGTTTTGTTGGGGTTTAGGATTAAATGTTGATTGGAGAGCCATTTTCCCCTGTATTAAAGGTAATTTGGGTTAATGTGAATAAAGTAGCTGGTGAGGTGTCAGAACAAATCAAGGTGGAGTCATCCACATATTGAATGCAGGTAGCATCTGGGATGACTGAACGAAGGTCATTGATAAAGATGGAGAAAAGAAGGGGTCCTAGTATCGAGCCCTGGGGGACTCCTAATGTGATGGGTAGGTGAGATGATAGCTTGTCCTGCCATAGGACTGCCTGTTGCCTGCCCTGCAGGTAGGATTGAAACCAATGGAGTGCATGGTTGTTTAAGGAGAAGGCCTTCAAGGTATTTATAAGCATTTTGTGGTCAACCATGTCAAAAGCCTTGGATAGATCTAGAAAGAGTGCTGAGGATAGTTTGTTATTATTGTGGTTGTTGTTAATGACGTTAGAGAAAGAGAGGAGGGCAGAAGTAGTACTGTGGCTTAAAGCCATGCTGAAAGTTGGACAACAGCTTGTTCTGTGTGAAGTAGGGCATGAGCTGTATGTGTACACACTTCTCCATAATTTTAGCTAGAGTTGACAGAATAGCTATGGGTCTAAAGTTTGACAGTTCAGTGGAACTACCTCCTTTATGAAGAGGTATGACATGGGAGATTTTCCATATAGTGGGTACAGTAGCTTCAGATATAGTTCTGTTGATCAAGATAGAGATGGGGTAGGCTATGGTGTCAGCAGCCTTTTGCAGATAGTCTGCTGGGAGGAGGTCGGCAGCCAGGATGGTGGGTCTTAGCTTCTTAAGTAGGGCATTAATAAGTTGAGTAGGAACAGGTTGGAAGGTAAAGTATGTTTGGGTACTGGGTGTGGCTACATTAGAATTAGAGCCATTGGGATAGAGTTGGCTGGCTAAAGACTGGATAGTCTCAGTGAAGAAGCTGTTGAAGTTATTAGCAATGTCTACTGGGGATTTTTGCTGGGAAGCTGAGGGGGGTGGAGTGGTGGTTTGGCCTGGGTGGAGTAGTTTGTTTATTCCTGCCCAGAACTTTTGAGGTTTGTTTTGGTGTTTTTGCAGTAGATGGTAGTAGTGGTTCTTTTTGTCTAAGGTTATGGATTTTTTGGTGTCATTCCTTAGCTGTCTGAATCTTAGTTGATCAAGTGGGACTTTTATTTTTCGGTAGGTGGCCCATGCTTTGTTTCTGAGTGAAATTTTGGGTTTGGTATCTTTAGAAAGCCATGGTGCAATATTAACTTTGGTTCTAATAAAGTGTCTGGGAGCATGGGAGTTAAGAATAGCAAGGAATTTGGTGTTAAAGTATGCTACTGCTTCATCTAAGGGGAGACTTTTTAGTACTGACCAGTTGCATGCCTTAAGTTAATTTTGAAACTTGGTGAGAATAAAATTCTTGTTGTTTCTTAATGTTCTATAGGTGGGTTGGTAGGAGCAGTCTACTTTGAGCTTGATTACATAGGTGAGACAGTGGTCACTTAGGTCATCAGGCAAAGTGCCTGATATATAAGATTGAAGATGGGTATTGATGAGTATCCAGTCTAGGGTACTTTCCTTGTTATTGGGTTTTCCTGTCCTGGTGGGGGAGGTTATGATTTGAGTAAATCCATAGAGGTTTATGTGGGTTGTGGGGGTTTCACAAGAGCAAGTGTTCCAGTCAATGTTGAAATCCCCATGAACAATTGTTTCTTGGGGGTGGTTATTGGATAACCAATATAAGAAGTCTTCTAAGGTTTCTGTGTTCCTCCCTGGGGGAATGTAGACACAGACAATGTTTACATTTTTGTTTTTGTTAATTTGTAGTTTTGAGATAAGAAATTCAGCATTATTGAACTAGGGTGGTTGTTGGGTGTCTGTGCCGACAGATGGGGTAGACTTGTAAAGTATGGCTACCCCACCACCCTTTCTGGTGGTACAGTCTAGTCGAAACATACTATACCCTGGTGGCAGAATCTCATGATCCTTGGTGGCAGGCTTCAGCCATGTTTCTGTTAGGCATAATATATCTGGGGAATGAACAGCTAAGAGGACATGCAGGTGCTGAGTTTTGTTATTTATGCTGCTAATGTTTAGATGGCAGGCCAGCAGTGAGCTAGGAGGTCTATCTGTTGGAGCTATGGTGATAGGGGATATAGTAGGTGGATTAGGGCCAACAGGTGGGGATGGACCAGGGTTTGGGTGGATGTCGCCATCCTTTGTGAGGTTGTAGTGTATCCTGAGTATGAGTTTTAAGAGTTTGAATAAAGTTTTGTAATAGTGTCTAGTTTTAGGACTAATGTAACTAGGTCTAGTAAGATGGTAGTATTTAGGGGTTAAGGAGGTAAGCATGAGGGGAGTGAGTAACTGTGCATTATTATCTGTTTTAGTAGGCGGTTAGGAGATATGGGATGAGTAAAAGGGGTAGAATTAGAGTTAATAAGACTATTTTGGGTGATAGCATACCTACTGAATGGTACTTGAAACTTAGGCAAAAGGAATAGTAGAGTTGGAGGACTGGTGGTATCAGGTTGAGAGTAGTGCTGTTGAGTGACTAGTTGTTACTGATTGGTTTAAAAAAAAAGTGGAGTGTGGTCTAGTACCAATAAATGTAGCAGCGCCAGGGGCGGGAGGCATTTGGGGGCAGGGTGGGGTGCGAAACAAGGACAAGCGGAGCAGGGATAAACCAATGCCTGTACTAAGTTGTAGCAGTTTAACCTGTATGAGGAAATAGGGGAGGTGGGGGAAAAGAGAAGACAGTAGGAGTGGTTAGAGGAATACCTTGATTGACTGACACCACACCAGAGGTAAGTTGAATGTAGGGGCCTAAAATCTGCACTCAGCACTGTAATGTTACTTGCACTCAGTACTTTAATTTTACTTATGTTTAGTAGGAAATACAGACCAACAGTATACAATTTTGAGGATTATTACAAGCGTTACTTGTTCAAATGTCAGACACACTGACGTCCCACTCACCAGGCTGAACAAGGAGAGGGTCACAGTAAGCTGCCTATCGGGCGCTAGAATCCGCCACATAACACAAGCACTCGGGTCACTCCACAGCAAGTACAAATATGACACAGTCATTGTCCATGCTGGTGTGAACGACCTGAGACGTACCTCCCTGGACGACATGAAAAGAGACATAGAGGAACTCTCTGATTATGTAGCCCAGGCAGGTATGACCCTGACCCTGAGCAGCATCCTTCCTTCACCAAGAATGATGCCACAACATAGAGACAAGATGATCAGCTTTAACAATTGGCTTAATTTCTGGTGTCATTCAAAGGGGATCCAGTGTCTGTCTGCCTGGGATGACATGCTTGACAAGCCACTCTGCTTCGCAAGGGACGGCTTGCACCTGTCACCCCTGGGATTCTGGATATTGGCTAAGGCTCTTGCCACCCCCATAGTGCCTTTTTAGGCAAGGCTCAAATTCTAAACCTACCACCCTAGAAAACAAAAATGGGAAGAAACTAAGGGTAATGCTGCTCAATGCCAGAAGTCTAAATCTCAAAATGCACGCACTCGAGGCCCTTCTCAGTATGGAGAACATCGATGTCTGTGCTGTGACTGAAACCTGGTTCAAGGCTCCTGAGAGCACCCCGGCACTATCAGGTTTTACCTCATATCATGCGTTCCGGCCCCAAAACCCGGACCACACCACAAAAGGAGGGGGTGTATCCATATTCATCAAGGATACCCACACCTCCAGGTTGGTGGCAATGCACGAAGCATCGGAAACCATCCAGGTGCAATTAACCATAGGCAAAACTGCTCTACAATTTGTAGCATGCTACAGGCCACCGTCTCAAACTCAGGAACCTCACACAGCCTTCCTGAAGACACTGGAGGGTATAAAAGTATCTCCAAACACCATTATATTGGGTGACTTCAACTACCCGAATATAGACTGGGAACATTACTCAAGCCCAAACTTTCTAGCCCAAAGGTTCCTGGAGTTCATAAATTCAAATGCCATGGAACAACTAGTCACCGTTCCCACAAGAGGAGAAAATATACTAGATCTCATCATCACAAACATGGGGACAAAATGCTCCGCACCGGAAGTATATCCCTCATTGGTGAGATCAGATCATAAACTAATCTCACTGGATATCCACATCCCGCCCCCACCCCAAACAAAAAAGACCACAGTGAAGAACTTCTCTAAAGCAAACTTCACACTACTCAAGACTGGTGTGGTATCCTTCAAGGCCCCCGAGCCAGTGGAAACCACAACCCAAGCTGCGGAAGCCCTTACAAATGCCTTCTACGAACACCTGCAGGACTGCATGGATAAGGCAATCCATAATAAAACCAAGACTCTTTCCACTAAGGGCAAATGTCCAGTCTGGTGGACCCCAGCCATAAACAAACTCTACAATAAGAGGAGAAAGCTGTTACATGATAGAGCAAAATCCATAAAAGAGAAGACACCTTTGATCATTATTAGTAAAAAAATACGAGCACTCATAAAATCATCCAAGGCCAACTTTGAGAGAAAAATTGCCATAGATTCAAAAGACAATCATAAGGCCTTCTTCAGCTATGTTGTAGAAAACACTGACGGATTCAGCAGCCAGGAAACAAAACCACTTCAAAATGCCATACACGAACTCTTTATTTGTTAAAATACGAACAGATAAGCGCTTTCACGCACCTGAAGTGCGCTTCCTCAGATCTTCACATTTAGGCAACATTTACAAAGAGTATATATACCTGCACCCACTATCAGCGTCTTGCAACCACAACTGCTGATGTTAGCTATGTTAGAAACCTGGGTGGAAACTCCCAGATATGCTCAGAATTAGTCCAAAATGATACAAAAATCACTGAACCCACAGACATCGCCAACATACTGGCAGACAGGTTCAGTGCAAACTTCACCCCCCTCTCCCCCCCAAAAGGAGAGATAACTATCCCAGCGGAGTGCAGCCTCCCAGACATCTCCAATGCACAAGTGAAAGCTGCTCTCTCTAAAGCTAAAAACACAGCATCAATGGGACTGGATGGTGTCCCCGGCTGTGTGCTACACGAACTCAATGAGGAACTAAACCTGCACATAAGGCAGCTGTTTAATCTTAGCCTTACCACAGGATACGTGCCCAAGGAGTGGCGTACGGCAACTGTGGTCCCACTCCACAAAGGCGGTGCCTCCATGGACCCTGGTAATTACCGCCCCATAAGCTTAACAAGCCTGGTCTGCAAAGCTATGGAGAGGATCATAATGGAACTCATAAACAAAGACATAGGGGACTTGCAGACATTGGACCCGACCCAGTTTGGCTTTGTCAAGGGCAGATCATGCCTTTTGAACTTGGTCGTCTTCTTCGAAACAGTCACCAAGGCCATTGATGAGGGAAAGGCAGTCCATACAGCCTATCTTGACCTTGCAAAAGCTTTTGACACAATACCCCACTCGGGTATTATAGAGAAACTTACCAGCTTAAATGTAAACCCATATGTCACAAGATGGGTTGCAAACTGGCTAAAGGACAGAACCCACAGGGTTACAGTAGCTGGCGCCATGTCAGACTCCAAGCCAGTCACAAGTGGTGTCCCACAGGGCTCAGTCCTTGGCCCCCTGTTGTTCAGCATCTACTTCTCAGAAGTACAGGCTAACATAGGAGGACTATGGCTGACAAAGTTTGCAGATGACTGCAAACTGGGAGCCATAGTGGAAAGTACATCGGACACAGATATCCTTCAGAGGGGTCTCACAGAAACTGATAGCTGGTGCCAGAGCCATGGCCTGAAGTTAAATGCCAAAAAATGTATAGTCATACCCTTCGGGAAAAACAAGGTAACCCCAAGCTACCATATAGGTGGCAATCCACTATGCACAGAAGAGGTTATTAGGGACCTGGGGACCCAGGTTGACAGTGGCCTTTCTTTTGACACTCACATTGCTAAAGTGGTTAGAAAAACCTTCTACATTGCCCACCTGATCATGAAGGGATTCACATCCAGATCAAGTGAGGTCATTGTTCCCCTGTACTCTTCACTTATCAGACCAATGATCGAGTACAATGCCCCATTTGGGATGTATCTCACCTGACACCTGCAGCAATTGGAGAGACCCCAAAAGTTCCTCACCAAAAGGATAAAGGGACTCCAAAATCTGTCATATGCTGCCAGACTGAAGAAACTCCAGCTCTATTCAGTCGCATACCGCCTGCTCAGAGGTGACCTGTGCCTGACATACAAGGCCATGTCCAACCCGGAATTAATGGACATGCTCCACCTCAAAAAATCCAAATCTACCAGATCCACTAGAGCAAGCGACTTAAACCTTAGCACGGATATAAATAGGACATGCTGGAGGGATAGATTTGTCACCCAGAGACTCCCTATGTTGTGGAATAAAATCCCGGTCCATGTGAGGCAGAGCACCTCGCTGGCTCTGTTCAAGAGAAATCTTGACCGGTGGATGGGAGATCGTAGGTTTACCCCGGGAATCATCTCTGTGTCACTGCTGGACAGAGGCACAACAAACTAATGGGCACAGTATTTTTTAACATAAGGGGTGGCGTAAGCCACAAAAACTCTGGGCTAGGCTTATAAATGCCTTAGGGCAGATAGCCTAGTATAAACCTATGAACCTATGAACAAGTAAGTAAAATTTTCAACAGGAATCTATGACTGAGTGTTAGAAAGCCAGAAAGGTATAAATTATACCTGCAAAAGTTAGGATCAGAGACACACATGTAAGAGTCAGTGTACTTTAGTTACAGGGGAAGGAGACAAACACTCAAGTAGAAAAGAGCCCTATGGCTGACCAAAATGGTGACTTGCTTAATTACACATCACTGTAAGAGAAAGCTTAACAAATGCTTTTTGCGTGTGTAACCTACTCTGATTAATTGCTGGTAGAAACAATATTTGTTGTGTTTTCCAATTGCAATCCTGTAGACACCGTTATTCAGGAGCTGCAGTTTGTTAGTGTAAGTAAATATGAAGTTCAATCTGATTAATTGCTGGGAGAAACAATATTTATTGTGTTTTCCAATTGCAATCCTATAGACACCATTATTCAGGAGATGCAGTTTGTTAGTGTAGGTAAATGTGAAGTTCAATCTGATTAATTGCTGGGAGAAACAATATTTGTTGTGTTTTCCAATTGCAATCCTGTAGACACCGTTATTCAGGAGCTGCAGTTTGTTAGTGTAGGTAAATGAATTTACTTAAGTTTTACTCTCCCACCCCTCCTTGACTTGTCTTTGCCTCTGTCTGCCTCTCTCACTCCCTCTCTGGTGGATGTGGAGACCTACACCTGCTTTGTCTAGGCAGCAGCATGTGCATTTTAAGTGATGCTCATGATCAGCTAATGGCCTCTGCATGAATTGCAGCACTCCCCTAACTGATTGCATGTGGAACAGCTGTGGTAACATTCCCATAGCCAATTGCATGGAAACACACTCCAATATCTAGAATCATCATGTTGGCGTTGGCCCTTTTCAATCACTGTGAGCAGGAACTAGATCTGTTGTTTGGCAAACAGCATCTCAAATGGATTGGGGATTTACCTCTAACAACATACACTGTAGAAACAGGGCAACTCACAGGAGGGGGATGTGCCTGACCTGACTACAGACTGTAAGGGCTGCTATACTGCATTTGGAGTAATATTGGTTTAAGACTTTTTAATTTCTCCAAGTCTTTTGGGTTTTTAATACCATGATGGGAATGGACACCATTCCTAAGTCAAAGTACAATTAAAGTTCATGAAATTAGCATTGTTTCACTCTTTGATGTAAGCCAAAAGTGCTCTTCGCAGCACCCGCAATGTGTCCAGTAATGACTCCTGCAATTCGCACGGTGTTACATGAATTGGTAACATATCTAAATCCGACCAGTTGCTCCTACTACTATTGGAACTGTCTGGGTATCTTTCTTCCACATGACTCTTGTTTCTGCCTGCAGATCGAGGTATTTTATGACTTTGTGTCTCTCTGTACGCAAGACACTGTAGTCACTAGCTGTGGTGATTTCAATGATAAATGCTACTTTTGTCTTCTTTTCTTGGACCACTATATCCGGTTTTCTAGCATCTGTCTTTTGAACTGTTGGTATTGGGTGATCCCATGTGATGTAAACTTCATCATTTTCTATGATTCTCTGTGGCTCATGTTTCCAGTGTTTTTCAGCCACTTCGATACCATAATGTTTGCACAATCTCCAGTGTAACAATCTCACCACATTATTATGCCTTTCAGTATACAGTCCTTCTGCCATTAAAGAGTCGCAACCAGCAATAAGGTGTGTGACTGTTTCCAATTCGGTTCCACAAAACCTACATGTCTGTTTCTCTCACATGCTCAATGGACTTAGTAAACCAGTGTGTACGTAGCCCACTATCTTGGGCTGCCAATATTAACCTTTCATTTCTTGATGTAAATTCACCTCTCCTTAACCATTCCTGCATTTGTTCTTGATCAACATGAGGCTCTTCCGAAGTTTTCTATACTTGCAACTATATTTATGTTTTTTCCACATTTCTTGCCTTCTCATCTGTTTCTTCACCTTATATTCTTTCTTTTGTTTTTTAGCACATTCAGTTACTGCCTGGTTTTTATCCACTTCCGGTTTGATTTCCATTCCTGCTTGACGTCGATATGCTTCTGCTAAATTAAGCAGAGATGTCATCTTAGATTTATTCTCCTCAAGTTTCAAAACGTTCACCACATTTGGATCTTGTGAGGTCAGTAGATATGTGTGGAGTCCCATGATTGCAGATCTATACATGTAATCAATTTCAAGGAGGCCCATCCCTCCTTCAGAACGGGGAATATATAATCTTGGTATACACTGATTTTTATAAATCATTTGGTGAGCATGAAGCATCCTTCTTATTTTAATATCCAATCTATCCAACACTTTTAGCAGCCAGTCAATCACTCCAAAACTATAAGTTAGGACAGGAAGAGCAAACTGATTTATAGCTTGGATCTTATTCCTAGGTGTCAATGCTGTTTTCAGGATTAATTTAAGTCTTCTAAAGTACTCCTTACTAAGCTTTATTCGCATTTGTTCATGTTTTATTGCTGATCCTTCATCATTTCCCAAGTATTTATACACCCTCTCTTGCTCAAGTTCTTTTATATCACATTCTTGTCCCAAACTGATGTTTTCCTGGTGCTGCAGTTTTCCTTTTTTAAAGGTTGCTTTTGCACATTTATCAAGACCAAATGACATTCCAATGTCATCTGAAAAAGTTTTGACAACCTGCAGCTGTGCTTTCAGTTCCTCATCTGATGAGCTATACAATTTTAAATCATCGACAAAGAGAAGATGAGAAGTCATTAGACTTTGTTGTTTTCTAGAAGCAAAATTATAGCCATGACCTAAGCTGTTAAGTAAACAGCTTAATGGATTAATGGCAGGGCAAGATAGCAACGGTGACAGGGAGTCACCCTGGAATATCCCCCTTTGGATTTTTATCCCTGGGATAATAATCTGTCCTTTATCATGGTTTAATTGCAAAGTGGTCTGCCACTGTTTCATGGTTACTGTAATCAGTGTAGGATGTACTTTATAAATCTTTAAGCACTCTTTTATCCATGAATGTGGGATACTATCAAATACTTTTTTTATAGTCAATCCATGCCATACTTAGATTCTTCCCTTTCTTACAGTTCTCCACTAAAACTTTATTTAACAACAAATGATCCTTTGTTCCATATGACTTTCTTTTATTGCCCTTTTGTTCTACTGCCATAATTGAGTTTTCTTCTAAATGACTATAAACTCTGTCGGAATCAATCCTCATGTATAGTTTATACATCGTTGGAAGACAAGTTATTGGTCTATAATTTTTAGGGTAGCTTGCAGGTTCACTCTTATGTAAGAGCATTGTTTTTCCTGTTGTTAACCAGTGTGGTGTCTGTTCAGGGTGTGCATATAAATAGTTTTTACTCATGGCTAGATCCTTGTGTAAAGAAGTTAATACTTTAAGGCAAAAGTTAGGCACTGCATCTGGGCCTGGGGTTTTCCAATTAGAGGCTTTTCTCAACTTTGTTTCAATTTCTCTAGCTGTTATTTCATCCCATTTCATATCCTGTACCTTTAAACTTCTTATTCTTTCTTTTACTTCTTCTATCCATTTATCATCTTTGTTATATTCCACAGGATCTTCATAGATCATCATCATCTTTTGGATGTTCCCATTAGGGGTCGCCACAGTGGATCATCTGTTTCCATTTCTTCCTGTCCTCTGCATCTTTCTCTGTCACACCAACCACCTGCATGTCCTCTCTCACCGCATACATAAACCTTATCTTAGGCCTTCCTCTTTTCCTGTTACCTGGTAGCTTCATCCTTAGCATTTTTTTCCCAATATACTTAGCATCCCTCCTCAGCACATGTCCAAACCAACGTAATCTCGCCTCTCTGGCTTTGTTTCCAAACCTTCCAACCTGGGCTAACCCTCTAATATACTTATTCATAATCCTGTCCACCCTCGTCACACCCAGTGCAAATCTTGACATCTTTAACTCTGCCACGTCAAGCTCTGACTCCTGCCTTTTTGTCAATGCCACTGTCTCCAGCCCATATAACATAGCTGGTCTCACTACCCTCTTGTAGACCTTCCCTTTCACTCTTACTGGTACTCGTCTGTCACAAATCACTCCTGACACTCTTCTCCACCCACTCCATCCTGCCTGTACTCTCTTCTTCACCTTTCTTTCACACTCACCATTACTCTAAACTATTGATCCCAAGTATTTAAACTCATCCACCTTCGCCACCTCTACTCCTTGCATCCTCACCATTCCTTTATCCTCCCTCTCATTCACACAAATATATTCTGTCTTAGTCCTGCTGACCTTCATTCCTCTTCTCTCTAGAGCATATCTCCATCTCTCCACTGTTTCCTGATCTCACTACAGATCACAATGTCATCTGCAAACATCATAGTCCACGGGGACACCTGTCTGATCTCGTCTGTCAACCTGTCCATCATCATTGCAAATAAGAAAAGGGTTCAGACCTGATCCTTGATGTAATCCCATCTCCATCTTAAACTCATCCGTCACTCCCATTGCAGACCTCACCACTGTCACACTACCCTCGTACATATCCTGTACCACTCTTACATACTTCTCTGACACTCCCGACTTCCTCATACAATACTGCAACTCCTCTCTAGGTACCATGTCATATGCTTTCTCTAAGTCTACAAAAAAACACAATGCAACTCCTTTTGACCTTCTCTGTACTTCTCCATCAACACTCTCAGTGCAAACATCGCATCTATAATGCTCTTTCCCGGCATGAAACCATACTGCTGATCACTAATCATTACGTCCCTTCTTAACCTAGCTTCCACTACTCTTTCCCATAACTTCACGCTATGACTGATCAATTTAATCCCTCTGTAGTTACTACAGCTCTGCACATCACCCTAGGATCTTCATAGATACTTCTCTAAAATGTATCTACATCCTCTTTTTTGGTGGTCTATCAATTCCTTTCACCTTATTTTCCAATTCTCTATAAAACTTTTTTGGGTCATCAGTAAATTGCTTATTTTGTGCTTTTCCCTTATATTTATCTTCGTATCTTCTGAGTCTTTACGCCTGTTTTGAAATTTTTAGTTTGTTATCTCCAATAGTGCTTAATAGATCCTGGTCTGTTCTAATACTGCGCACTGCTTTTATCACATCTATCTTTCTTAATATTTTTGTTGATCTGTTCCCTCTTCTATAATCTTCTAATAATGACATTTCTTGTCTTAGCTGCTTTATAGTTTTCTCTATTCAATATTTCCATGATGGTATTCACTTTCATCACCCCCTTTTCCCTCGCTAACCTATGTTCCTGTGGTAGAATTTTATCAGTTATTAATTTAGCAGCACAGTAATATATTCTGTTTACTTCTGTTATATCGCATGGATCTCTATGGACAGTCTTAATTGCTGTGTTCATTTGTTTTATCAAGCTTCTGACTTTTGGGGTGTTATTGACCTTCTGGAGTCTATTTCTCTCATTGATCTTGATATATCTGTCTTTGTCTATTAAATCAAGCAACTCTTCTCTTAACTCCTTTTCTTCCATACTGAGGGCACATCCATTGTTTTCCATTTCCTGCGGGCATGCTATAGAAAGTTGTATAACATCTTCTTGTGGCACATTCTCTTCAATTTCATCTTGTGTCATCTGTTGTTTTGTCATAGAGTTCTAACCATGAACATTTTTTATTATCAGGAGGAATGTTTTTTGCAGACTCAGGGTACAGCCATGGGGGCATCTTTTGCTCCCATATATGCAGATCTGTTTATGGCTTATTTGGAACAACAATTAATTTATGATCCTCTTCATAATATATACATACCCTAGATTGACATCTGGCACCATTATTTGGATGACTGCTGGTTGATTTGAAAGGGTGATATGGAATACCTGAAGGAGTTCATTCAATATATGAATGACAACAAGTGGGGTTTACAATTTACATGTCATCATGACCAAAAACAGATAACCTTTTTGGATGTTTTGGTCACTAAAACTTTGGATGGCACCCTTGATACTCAGGTCTTCAGTAAATTCCCAGAATATAATTCTATATTACATGCTAGCAGCTTTCGTCCACCACATGTTATACGCAACATTCCCAAATCACAATTCATTAGGCTCAAATGGATTGGTTCTGATGCTACGCAATATGAGAACTCCAGGTGGGATATGGTTCAGAGATTTAAACGTAGGGGCTATAAGCCTGGGATCATCACTATGGTTTGCCATCAGATATCTGGGAAGGATAGGTCAGAATTAATGGAATATAAGACTAAATCCAGAAATGTTTCTGCCCAGCTTAGGTTCACTACTACATATGGAAGGAACACGGACATGTTTTGTCGGGTTATTTATCGTAACTGGAACATACTGCAGGCGGATCATAAACTTGGGCACTTGGTTAATGACAGGTGCCATTTTGGTTTTAGGAGAGGTAAAACAGTGGGTGCATATCTTAATCATTATAAGCACTGATTAACCAGGGATAAAGAGTTTACACAGAGAACACTAACAGGGGAGGCTGCAATTGGATGCTATCCATATGGTCATTGTGTCCACTGTGGTAGTATTAATTGAATTAGCAGTTTCACCACTCGTAACACAACCGGGGTATATGACATTTGTTTCTTTGCTAATTATTCTTCGGATTGGGTAGTGTATCTTGCTACCTGTTCCCGTGGGGCTTTTTATGTGGGCCAAACATCTAAGTCTTTTAATTTCAGGTTAGTCATCATCTTAGTGACATCAAACATCAAAGGGCTAGCAATGCATTGTATATGCATGTTTTGTTACATCCCTCTGCCAGGTTTAGGTTTACCATTATTGATATTATTAAGGGCACAAGAAATAATGTTATTGGCTGGCATAGAATTTTGGATAACAAAGAGAAAAAATGGATAGTTAGACTGGGGGGGGGGGGCTTGTTCCTGCCTGGACTTAATGGTCAACTATGATCAGCCAGTTACAATCACTGTTTGTTGGTTTGGAGCCTATTTAAATATGATTTGGTGTTAGCCTTATTCACACTGATGAAGGCTTTGGTGTTTATGCCAAAACCGTTTTGTCTTACTATTTTATAATTAAATGCTGGTTTAACATACTCTCCAAGTGCTGTCTGTGTTTTTTGGTTGTTTTGTCATATGGAAACTCACTGGACTATCACTCCTCAGCATTGACTGCATCAGAGTTTCCACAGTTTCCTGTTCCTTTCCGTGCTGTCTAGCTTCAAGTGAATGTTTATACTGGTTTCCTGTGGAAGGCTCCAAAATATATTGATATGGAAGTTGACCCGTTGCTTCCTGTTCCACTGGTTTCCCCTTAATTTGGATATCCATTGCTCTATCTTGTTGTGGTGCTTTCTGCATTTGATTTTCTACACTGAATCCTTTTCTTTCTAGCTGTTCCATTACCAAAATTTCTCTTTCTTTGACTTCTCCATTACTAATCTCTTTTTCTACTTTTCCTCTTAGTGTTCTTATTTTTTGTATTGTAAAGTTTTCCATTTCTGGATTCCTTTGCTTATATTTTTCTTCATATATCTTTGGTGCTGCTCTTTTTGTATTGGTTAGTTTTGCTTTCTCCTTTGCATAAAAATTACACCATATTAATTCTCTTTCCCTTTCCCAGTCCATATTTCTCCTTCACATGTCTCTTGATCCTCTTGCTTTTCCTTATTCTGGGGACTCACTCAATCATATTGTGATGTAGTCTGTTTTAGACCTTCTACATTAAATCTTTCACTTCGCAGGCACTCCATAACTTCACCTTCTATTTCTTTAACTTCTACTTTACTAATCATCTTTTCTACATTAAACTTTGTGCTTTTAGTCTTTTTATTGTGAAATTTTCCATATCTGGATGTCTTTGCCTGTATTTTTCTTCAAATATCTGGATGCCTTTCCCTGTATTTTTCTTTGAATATCTTTGAAACTGCCTTCTGTATATTAGTTAACTTGACTTTCTCATTTGCATAAATATTGCACCATATCAAATCTCTCTTTCTTTCCCATGTCCATATTTCTTTTTTATATTTTTCAAATATCTCTAGGTTTTGTTGTTTATATTTTCTCACTTCCTCAGAGGCTTCTTTTTCCAAAGAGATCAAAGTTTATTGATTTTATTTATTTTATTTATTTACATTTGTTGACCGGGAAAATATTGATCTATATACTGTTTTTAAAAAATCTGTTGTATTAATGAATGCAAATTTTTATTTGAAGCTTGTGACAGTTTTTCATGCGGAAGTATTTTTCTTTCCTTTAATTTCCCTCTTAATCGTTTTATATATCTTGCGTCTGGAAATTCTGGGCTTTTTACATAATAGTAACAATACATAATTTCTTTGTTATTCTCAGTAGTCCACTCTGTCGTCTTTATGGCTCTTCTTTGGCCAATCAACTTTTGTTGTTTTTTTGGACTACCACTTCCTTCTACAACAGGGGGGCATCCTCCCCCTGAGCCTGGCTTGGCTCCATTGTAGGATTGTTTCCGTATTTTGAGGATTCTACACTGTAATTTTTCCAGTCCTGGCATCAGTGCGCCTACCAAGATTTTGCACTTTTTTATCCTGGGTCTTGTGCACCCAGTTATCTTTTTTTATTTTTGATTTACTTCTGTCCATGATATATGCTATATAAATACAGTCTATATATCAGTGTTGCCTTGGTGAGATTTTGTGAAAAACAGGGTCCACCTAGTGAAGGTACTCACCAAGACTTGAAGATAAATTCAGTTTCAGCACTACTAAGTTCCTTTGCTTACTGACGTTTCATCTCTCCATCAGGACCCCTGCTTTAACAATGTGTGTGTGGATATGGCTGTCCTACATGTTTCAATACCTGCCATGCCAGTTCTATGTTTATGAGGAATTCCCATCTGTACAGTCATCTGCAGACTGGGTAGTGTGTTGTGCCTTTGGTGTCATGTGTTATCCACAGAGCATCTATCTGTGAACTGCAGAAGGTAGTGTGAGGATTGCAGTCTGTAGATGGTGAATGCCGTGACAGTTACTGACTTCATATCCCTCATAAGACATATGTTGCAACAAACCCTATTACAACAGTAAATGTATGAGGTTATCACAGCAACTTGTCAATATTGGCAGTGTGTATGTGCTTCCAGCCACAACTCTGTCGATCTTTGTACATATGTCGTGCATTAAGAGGTACATATGTTCTGTACACCATAATTAGTGTCATCGTATCTGATAACAAGCTAGTGAGATATCAGACTGCTACATATGTTATGTACAGTAGGGGTTATATTTGATGACATCACCTGGACAATCTGTGGATGTTTGTACAGTACTGAGGTCTGTGTACTTAATGGTGAATGTCGACAATGTGCATATTGTTAATATGTACTTTAGCCTGTGTACAAACTATGGTAGATGTCAGTGTTCTAGGTGCCGTCCTATCTGATGTTACACCCTGCTCCACTGTATATTACCGTAGTGGCTTACATGTTTGTAGGGCCATACACACACATGTCCCATACCACAGACAGCCATCAGACCAAACTGTGTAGCAGCCCAGTACATGTAGGGCTAGTCTGTGAGTGGCACATATGAGGATGGTGTCGAAAAGATAGCCCCTATACTGTAATATTATGCTGGCTTACCATATGTGGCTATGCCTGAGTTCACATTGTTTGTAGTTATGCACTTTCACACAGGTGTATCTTACCCTGTGCTGTGACATGCCTGTACAGCCTGCTATATATGCAGGTACATGTGCATTCCCCCATAGGAGATGTAGGCCAGTGTTGAGCCAGTCTGCCTATAGCCTGCACAGTGGATTGTTACATGCCTAGCAGCTTAGTGTACTTACCCAGTGAGATGTCATGTGCAGATACTTGCCAGATGTACTTCTGCCGGGCCTCCCTTAATAGTTGTGTATGTCAGACAGAGCAGTAGGATGCTGTACAGATGTATGTCAATATCTAGTAGGTAGTATGTGGCTATGGCACCCCTGTACCAGCTGTTATTATGTGTCAGGCCAGAGAGGGGTGTGTGAATGCATAACCTGTGGTGGCAAATGTATACCAGTCGTTATGTGTTATACCCATCTACATGGCTGTCAACATCCATATTGTCAGGCATAGTACACATGTTTTGCACTAAGGGTTCTGTGTATACCTCTGGACTGTACAAAGTGTGTCAGAATGTCCACATATATTGGCCAATATTTCTGCTGCAGTCCACAGGGGCATTACGTGCTAGCAGTGATACTTTACTATGATGTCCTTAGGATGTCTGTCAGTAGCCAATGGTACACATGTGAAAAGCAGATGTGACCTCCCACACACACCATGTCTGTGAATCAGTCCCAAGTACATTAGCAATAGTCCACTACTATACCTGCTACACATACCTGACATCCCCTTACACTATAAAGTTGGAACTATAGGGGCCGGGGTAGAGCTACACTCCATGTCCAAGACATATGGTGAAAATATATGTACATATAATTATCCAGATATCTATATATATGATTACACATATACATATTGACTTATATAGATGAGTATGTATATGTACATAGACATACAGATACACACCCAGATATATACATATACAGAGCAATTTATGTCTACACATATACAGATAGTGATACATATGCACATATACGTATGGCTATACAGATATATTGACAGTAGTAAGTATAACAGAATAGATATGTATGCACATATAGTTATAGATATATATATATGGGTCTACTTCATTTGCCCGAACTTCCAATTGCCCAACACCCATTTGCCCATCCCCATTTGACTGAAATTTTATTTGACCGACACTTCATTTGACCAACAAGTATTATTGGCAAGAAAATGGGAAACGCCTCCTTCCCCATTGTAGTGCGACCCTGGAGTTAGAATATATAGTTAGGGGGTGTGTGGGGGGCAACGCCCCCCACTTACTTTTGTTTTACTAAGCAATATTAAAGCAAAACTAAACAATATAATATGAAATTAAGTGGGGGGCTGTGCCCCCCACACCCCCCTAACTATATATTCTAACTCCAGGGTCGCACTACAGTGGGAAAGGGGGCATATCCCATTTTCTTGCCAATAATACTTGTCGGTCATATGAAGTGTCGGTCAAATGAAATTTCGGTCATTTGGTCTCGGGCAAATGGATGTCAGGCAAATGGAAGTTCAAGCAAATGAAGTAGACCCATATATATATATATATATATATATATATATATATATATATATATGTACCAACATAACTAGGCATATCTGTACACACAGGATGTGCATACATATATAGCTATATACACATATATCTATGTGTACATATACATATACCTATATATTCATGGGCCTAGGACGATTGAAGGAAAGTTCAATTGTCCAAAACCAAATCACCGAATCCACTTTAGCGAAAGTGCTTTTTGCTGAAAAAGTAGTTTTGCTAAAGTCCCTAACAAATAGTAAAAAAAACAAAAACAAAACAAAACCAAACATAAAAAAACACACAACTCATGTTTACGTAGGGGGGCAAGCCTCCCTGCACCCCTATGTGGGGGGCTGTGCCCCCCACAGCCCCCCTACTTCACACCCCCTCCTACTTTTATATTCTCACTCTGAGATCGCACTGCAGTGGGGAAAAGGGAATATTCCCTTATCCCTACTGTACTACGATCTCAACAACAGCCATTCCCCCACAATTTCCATTACCTTTCAGCATACTTCTGTGAAAGTGCTTTTTTGGCAAAAAGCACTTTTGCGCAAGTATGCCTGGCCATTTCAGTTTCTGAGAAACGGCCGTTTGGCAAACTGTCCATGACCCATATACACATATGTATATGTACATATATGTATATATATATATATATATATATATATATATATATATATATATATATATATATATACAGTCGAGATGTACACATGGCCATATATATGTAGCACTATACAGATGTGTATACAGACATATATATATATGAATATACGTGTATACTCCTGTAGACATATATACACCTATGATATGTATACAACCATATTCGTGTCATGAGTAAACGTCACGGTTGTGTATACCCTCCCACATGTATCTCACCATATTTATCTGCTATGTGCACATAATGATAAAACAGCATATGTGATGCAACAGTCATATTCATAACAAGGACTACACAAATTAAGAACTAAAGGCAATTGTACAATACTTCTCAGTGTGTATTGCCAGCTATATTGGTAAATCAACAGCTGTCTCCCAGTGGTCATGGTGTAGTGGTTAAGTGTTGTGACTTCAATGTAAAGGGTCGTGCGGTGTGTGCAATGTAGGCCACACATGTCAGTATCACGACATAGCTAGGTAGGGGTCTAGTCCCAGTGTTGTCAAGTAACAGTGTGCGTGTATGTGGATGGGTCTACATCAAGTTGCAGACTATACATGCCTCAGCAGGCCACCTGTCCATGTGGCACAGGCAATAACCGGTATAGTAAAATGTGAAATGTGTTTGACTGTACCACAGATATGTCACAGCCATGGTGTCAGCACAGTGACATACCCATTGTGCAATATGACTGCAGACCATCTTCATGCTGACACATGTACACCTACAACACACATGGATAACATATTAGAGACCACAACCAACCAGTGTTACTAACAGCTATAAAGCATCATTGCTGGATGGCTACACTACCTGCCAAATATGCCTCACACTCTACTCCCTACAATATGTTACACTGCAGGACTGTGGTACACTGTTATATAGTCACTGTGTGCATCAGAACCATATCAGTCTGTCCCTTCATCGATGATATGGATGACAGGGATGGGGCACAGGTATCATCATATGCACAGGGTGTGGTGGTTTGCCAGAGGCCGAGGCTGGGCCATACATTTTACACCATGTGTGTGGGTGAGGGGTGTACTCTAGGGAGCTGGCCGAGGTGTGTGTGTAGGTATGGGGTTGCCTTAGGTGTGTCTGAATAGTGTGTGGATAACCATGCACACAGTTCTGCCATGTGGCTGCCTTACACAGGTGTTTATGGACAGCTGCAGACCATACCTGGCAGGGAGTGCAGTTCACTGCCTCCGGCCATGGACACATGGACTGTGCCTGTCAGGGGTTCCGCAGTCACATCCAGGTACAGGCATCGATGTGCTGCTCTCACTTGCTCATGACATTTGTCCACTGGTACCAAGTGCCTCCTGGGACTGGCCAGGACCATGTGCACGTGGCCTGCTGTGGTGTGGTGTGGGCAGCACACCCCCCGCACTGCTGGGGCTGCTACTGCCACTAATGAAGCCCCTTGGTGTCCTAGTATGTCCACGTTGACTGCCAGCTGTTGGTGTTGCTGGCCCACATCCATGTGGGAGTTGCCGCATCCACACCTTACGTTGAAGCACGGACACACACAGCCGATGAGGGCCATCAACTCTTCATGCCTTCTATCCACTTGCTTGGTAGAAGCATGAATGGCAACTGACAGTTCACGGAGGTTGTCACTTACAGATGCGAGAGCAACTCTCTGCAGCCTAAGGCCCTGTCTGGTGTAATGTTTGATATGTGCCTGCGCTGCCATTACAACCTGAAACATGAGCCTGCTGGTACCAGCTATGTCGCTTATGCTAGGGTCATGATGTCCAGTGGCTCTACCATGAGCACCCTGGGACATCTGCCTATGTGGCAGCCTGCCGGACATCCGGCTATGCCTGCTGTGACCGGACACAGTAGGCATAGTTACCACACTTTCCTGTGCAGTGCCACTGAATGCCAGCTGTCCCTCTGCTATGGCACTGAAACTGTGTGCAGGGGTGAGGTGGCTAAAAGGGGGATGTCAAATGTTGTCACAGTATCAGCCCCTGACAACCCCACCTGTGCCTCCACATTATTATCATCATCGTCATCACTGGTGTCTGTATGGACACCTACATTAGATTGCATGCAGGAGGGACCATCACCCACCTCGCCACCTGTGGGGGGAAAACAATAAATGCACTTTAAAACCTGTACAGCATTGCCTAACAGTATACACACACACACACACACACACACACACACACACACACACACACACCTCTGTGATACCTACCTGTCCATGGCTTTACACACAGTTCCACATATATGTCCATGTGTAACCCCATCTTGCATCACACTTGTTAACATACACACATTGATACCACTCATTAACATCACAGTCCTCTAGCCCACACAAGCAGCCACAACAAAAGGCCTGTTGCTACTTTACCTGCCTGACCTGTTTGTAGTGGATTTACATGGCCTCACTGATATCATTCGGTATGCACCATCTGTATGGCCAGAAATGAGGTGCATGTCTCCTATATGTGTGGGCTACAATGTTGTATCCATAATACCTCACACTGGTGTGTTATGTGTATGTAATGCTGAGTACATGCCAGATATGCTGCTCCGTCAGCCCATCATGTGACACCTGTAACATTTGGTTACACTCCCTGGTGTTGACTATTACTTCCCCAATACATCTGTAGAGCTGCATACGTGGGTTGTAGGTGACCTCTCTGCTGACTGCGATAGTAAGTGTGTACCTGGAGTCTACCTACCCTCTGGATGCTTGTTCCATGCTACAGACAATATTATACTATTTGCTATCCTGTGATTACACACATGACAGGTATTCCTGGTGTGTGTAATGTGGCAGTCCAAGTCCATGTACTGCATGGTTCCAAAGGGGGGGTACAGCCATATGAACACCCCACAATCGCACATGTGCATACATAGCTTCACACACAAACACATACATGCACACACGCATCATACATGCATCTACCTCCCACCACATCAGCAGAGTGACCCTGCAGGCAAACTAACCACCAGGATGCATACACACACACACACACACACACACACACACACACACACACACACACACACACACACACACACACACACGTGAAGTTGCACAATGATCGTAGACACAGTCCTCCTATTACCCATCTGCCAAAATTCAGAACATATGGTACAGAACAGCATGCAGTTCAGCTATAGTCAATCCATGCTAGCAACAGCATACATGTGTGTGATGCATGTGCTGTGTCACTAGTTGATGCCCCTTCCCCTAGATACCACTGCACCCATGTACACAGTATTGCTGTGCACCTGTTCTGCACTCTGCCATGTACTGTGCACCACAACCCACAGGTGTACCACCCATTGCGGAATGTGTAGTACTGTGTCAGTTATGTCACCTTTACTTCTCACAGCCCCTATGTGTTTCAGCAACACATACCTGAGATGATATGTGGACTGTTGTCATTGGTGAATGCCTGATTTACAGCTGTCAACATCAACAGATCATGTATGACCACTGCAGAAATTCTTACACTGACAACCATCACTGCATACCATGGCTATGGGAGGTGTACACACCTTTATTGCTTTTACACACACATCCTTGATCTGCCATGGGTCCACATCACCTCATAACTTAGTGGTACACAAGCCCGGTATGTGACATATGTCCTGAACTTTTACATGCAGTATCGACAGATCGTGTTAGGTGTGCGGCTGCTGACCGCAATGCATACACACCATGTAGGCATATGTGTGCACACCCTTACCATGACTGTTTATAACACCTCTTGTTGTGTGTACTACAGCTGTCACTGCTCATGGCAGGGGTATACCAGCATGGGCCTTTTGCATTTGGCAGTGTAGGTTCAGTTTACCCTAAACATGTCCCCCTATTCTGTATGATTGCAAGGTCTACTCATGTGCACATCCCATGGTGTTCACACAATGCCATCACTATTGCAGTGTGGGTAGGGATATGGCTGCCACAGGTCCTGAACCTGACTATATGCAGATAGAGCCATTCCTACCATCCTTAGGATCCCTGCTGCAGTGCACTGGTGTGTCATGCTGATACCCCCTCCCTCAGTTTTTATGCAGATGCATGATAGGTAAGCTCTACACATTTGTGTCACTTTGCAGTGTCTCATACACAAAACACCACATGTTGCAGCCTGGACCCAGCTAATAATGTGGACTACTGTAATGCCTTATGCCATAGTGTATCTCTGCAGCAGTTGGCATTGTCCTACAGGTATATACACTAGTGTTTCACTGTATACGGGTATTGTTCAGAACATATCACTACTGTAGGCCATGTCTACCAACAGTATGTCACGCCCTGTGTACACATTCCAAAATGACAGGATGTTAGTTATCATGCAGGTGTGTGACATACCCTTCCAATACCCCATCATGGTTGCCCCTGTGACACCGTGCATTTCACAGCAACAATACATGCACATGTACAGCATGCATTCAGGGTAGGTGTGTTAGATGTGTGCATGGAATATACCATCACCATTACATGCCCGGTGTGTTGGCATGCATATACATAAGACATACTCACCAGCTACATGCTGCTGCCTTGTTGTTATCCCAGAGGGACGTACATAAGAGGGCGAGAGATGCAATGTCAGTGGCAACACCTCTGGCACTGCTACAGGTTAAGTGCAATACTACCATGCATCAAAGGTATATTCCCCACAATACTGCCACATCTGGACATCTGTTTATCACTACAATGCAGCAACACAATATAGCTATAACATGTCAGATATGCATGATCTACTTGTACCACTGTGAATATTTACACAACAGTGGTCTACTGATGTGCCCTGTGTCCTTATCTGCATGCTCCCCAGCTGGTGTGACACCCACCTCCATGAAGGGATCCAGTGGTTGTTGGTGTTATGGACAGGCAGGTGCAATGAGGCTGGCCAGGAGCTCCTCCACACGTATTGGGGGGGTGGATGGCAACCCCTGTGTGGCGAGGTGATCCCCCCAGACTGCAGCAGCATGCTGACGGGCATTGCAAAGCAGGTTGCTGCAATGATACCGGACATGCTCATAACTGCGGTTATGCAGGCCGACATCACTGACTGTGTGGACTAGATCGTTATACAGGGTGGTCCACGCCTGCTGCTCCTGGGCTGTCCTGCCAAAGAGCACCTGGTAGTGCTGTACTAGGTGGTTGATGATGACCTCATTTTCATCCGCATGGGTTACATGGGTAACCTACTGTGTGACACCTTGCCTAAAAGACATAAAGATGGAAACAGGCCTGAGCAACTCATACAGCAAGGTTACCACGGTTTGTAATACACATCTCTATCACCCCTCCACCATATCAGCTTCAACAGACTGTACACACAACTCATTAGGTATGGCTACAGCTTAAATACCATTTGGACAGATTTTGTATTGTACCACATCTTCTGCTATGTGATTGTAGCCATGTCCCCTGTGTGGACACTATCAATGCTGGCCTGTTACAGACTATTCACCTACATACCATTGTCAGGGCCACTATGGTTAAATATATGCCAGTGGTATGGCTGCTCTGAGATTGCTGCACATCTGACAGTCTGTGTTATTGGGGATATCTATGCATGCTGTTGGACATGTACCGGGACTGTGTAGACTATTACTACAAACAAATGTTCTATAACAGTGACACAATAACATGTATATGTTCTATTTGCCAGCTGATCCACCTCTCCACACTCATCTGACCATGATACTTGGCCACATCACATGTGTGTGCCAACCTGGGGCCTACTCATGTACTATTACAGCGATACTATCAGGTGGAACCACCCAGGGGATGTTGGCTCCCACTCAGGACACACACTAACATGCTCCTGTCCCCTGAGCTCAGGTCTAGGGTCTGTTCCATACCGGGCTCCACAGACACATGGGGGATGTGCTACATCAGTCTGAGGCACCCAGTACACATTCACACGGCCAACATGCTCCTCCTGCTCAGCCTCCAAACCAGGCACCTTCAGGACATAGACTGCTGTTGTGTGTGGCAGTTGGCGGGGGGCTTGTTCCCATTGTGGCCTTATTGGGGACCATGGGGCATACACATCATAGACCACACAAACCATCCACGGTATTTACCCACCACATGTGTCACATACCACCCCTGTAGACTGTCCTCTATACCTACCAATCCTGACCACCTCCACACGTGTACCTGCCATACTTCCCCATATTCCCATTGTATACTTCACAGACAGGGGCAATGTGGTGCCAAGAAGGGACTAACATGTGACATTCCCATCCATGGAGCACACACTGACAGCTGTAGATATATGTGTGTATTGCTATGTGTGCTTCTGCCTCACACATAGCACACATCACTGTGGTAGTGATATAGGGGACATGTCTATACATACATATATGTTTGAGTGTGTGTACATGTGCAGACATGTGCATATAGGTATATATCTATATATGTGTAGATATATGTGATGTCATATATATGTGCACATATATATGTCTACACATGGGTATATGTATATTTCTGGACATACATGCTGATATACATGTATATCCTTATATATTATATATGTGACATATGTACACATATGCATACCTATATGTGAGGTACATTCAGACATCAGCTCCACAATCTCACAACACCTTCTGGCACAGCTGCACTGTTCTGCCTTTCTACAACACAGACAGGTGCCACATATGGACACAGCCTGACATTACTGGGGTATATGTGGGACCTGTTTGCAGGTAACCCTATTACATACCTATGGCATTCTGGCATGCTACAGTACAGATTCACCTGAGTATCCTGCCATTGGTGGGCCATGGCTCCCACATGTCCATCATAATGGTATTACTTCCACCACCAGCTATTGGCCATGTCATGTACATACTTCCATTAAACAACACACACTATGATGGCTTAAATCTGTCTGTCAGTGCTGACCTGCACAGTTAACAGCTATGGGAAACTACCCATAGGGGCAGACACTATTGTCCATAGCAGTTGTTTAGTTGAACATCATCACAACGACACCTGATGGAACATACAACTCATTCCACATCACCTATCCCATTATGATGGACCAGGTGCTAATACATGTATATATACTTCACATACCTGTTGTCGGAATGATGTCTTTATGACTGGCAGCTGCCTAAATGCCTGTGTCTTCCACTGTTAGTTTGCTGAGCTGTAGTTGTTTTTTTCTTTTCCACTTTTGCTTTTGCTTCTGCTTCTGCTTTTGTTTTCTCTCTCTCTCTCTCTCTCTCTCTCTCTCTCTCTCTCCCTCTCTCTCCAGTGAATGGATTGAGCTGCTTTGATGAGATTGCAGCCTGGCTTTAGTAGGAGATGCACTTGATTAGGTGATGGCCTCTGCACCAATCAGTGTCCTACACTTGCTAACTGCATGCAGCTTGCTGTGTAGTACTTCCAATTACCACTGTCATGGCAACCAACTACTATAAATCCCTACATCATGTAGGTGTGGTCATTTACCTTTCCTGTGTGATGGACATCCTTCATGTGTGTGGGCATCAGTGTTACAGATAGCAGGTATCAATACCTCTTACAGGAGAACCGGCACACTCAGGCCAGCTACATATTTGTAGGCGGTTCCAGAACTACAGACAGAGTGTGAGTAGAGTTGTGTTATGCTTTGTATAGTACTGGTGTTACAGGGTGTGTGTGTACATACTAGTCTACCTTGGATGCAGCCTGTCTGCATAGCTCTCAACTGTGGGCCTATCCTCTTGGTGGCCAAAGGTGTGCCTATCATGTTTTGTCTGTCCACCACACAGGTCCTGTGTCAGATATTTCACTGACAGTGTGTGTGTTGAGTGCTATCAGTATAGGGCTACATCCTTTTATGTCTCTAACCTCAACCCCCTGATTAAGGGTATGTTGCAGACTACCCTGTAACATCAGCGACTTGCTTAGTGTATGGCAACAGTTTTCCACATATGGGCCTGTGTTCCAGCCTCTGTCCATCACCTACATACCAAGCTTTGCACATATGACATGCTGTCAGGGGTTGTTCTGTAGTGGGTTGTGAGTATATCACACTGCCATTGCTGCTATCAGTCCAGTGATGTTGTATCCCCTACACATACAGTGGGGCTGTGGCCATATATGGGTGACCTTCATCTACACAATACATGTGTATGTAACAATGATACATTGCCCTGTATTATGGAGTCTAGGGGGGGTTATAGCATAAATGACCTAGGCTGTTACAAAATGTGGGGCTATCAGGGGTGAGTTGCCTTAAGGCATCTGGATGTACAGTGCCGTATACTTCACCTATATTTACATTACTTACATAAATTGGGTTAATCCAGGCCTACTGCCTCCTGCCATACAGACTGTTATGTTTGTCAGTGTGCTTGTGATGGTGTCAGTTATGCCTTGTTGTGTAACACTTACATCCCATTTGGTCAATTGAAGTCATTACCACCTAGTGCTTTTGTACAGAGTGTAGATAGAGGCTACTGAACTATACACCTGCATTATATACTGTTGATTGTTTGGTATCCTGTGGCCCAGTCAGTCTTTACTATTGTAAAATTTGAAGGGCTTGGCCTGGACAGCAAAAGTTGTGAACATTTCCAGACTACTGTATCAGTATAACTGTTTCACAGTTGCATTACTTTGTTTATATGGATGCCAGTGTCTGAACAGCTATATGACATGGCATATAGAACTGTAATAGTACACAAATAAAGGGTTTCCATTTCTGCAAACCTGTGTGTGGTGTGGTGTTTTTTCCTATGACCTCTCTGTGGGTATATGTTGCAGGCAACGATTGTCATTTGTATGGGTGGCCCATATAGTGTCCAGTTGTTCAGGTGTGAACTGTAGGCATAGTGGCTGTTCCGTATTTTGTGCACCTTCTACATATGTATCTTACTGTACATATCTCTGTGTGTGTATGTGCAGTCACATGTATATCTATATCTATATGTATATATATATATATATATATATATATATGCATATATATATATATATATATATATATATATATATATATATATATATACATTTATATATACATAAATATGTATATCTGTATCTGCATATATGTGTCTGTGTATATGTATCCTGGGGATGTTGGTAGCTTCCCCATTTTACATTTCCTATGGGAGCCAGACTGTACTGCATGATATGTTACCAATACCAGCTTGACATCATACAGGTGGGATATAGTACTGTTAACATCTTGTGCCCATGTCATGTCAGGTCCTGGTTATGGGATCTGCAACACTTGGTAGTGTATTGCAGGGTGGACGTGTTTGTCTGTGGGGGGGCATGCCTATTCATACAAGACGTATATTGTTTGGGGCCTCTCAGCCCCATTAACGGTGCATGTGGACATATTTGTTTTTGTTAATCTACCATTGCTATCTACAGATATATGGCCACATATACCTATATATATATATATATATATATATATATATATATATAGATATGTTGTATCTGTTTAGATATTAATATATTTACACACACACATACATGTAGACATTGGTATACATTCTCTGTACTGTTGCATGATTGGGCTGGATGATATGTTTGTGAAAACATTAGATTTATGTAAATCTGGCATGGCTTACTTGTAAATCACTTTGTCTATGGTGTGCAGGGTCCTGGGTTCGTGACTTGCAGAGGCTGTTTATTTTGTTGCTGGGCAGAACATGGGCCATTGGATACTGAGTGATTAACGTACTTTAAAGCAGTTGTAAGTGGGTTTGCGCGTGTTTGCACACAGATAAGCACTGCTTACTTCCGGTTCCAGTTTCTTACGCACAGTTAGCCTCTAAATTGCTTAATCTGTGTAGGCAGTGCTTACTACCCCTTGCAAACGCACTTACGCTTACTAGTGCTTAAATATGCTTACTACTGCATATTTGTGCTTAAACCTGCTTACTAGTGCCTTATTCATCATGACACTGACACTTCACGTGCACATTTCCTACAGTATTCCAGTTCATAAATATATGTTATTTAGTGGGTTTTGCAACAAAAATATTGGCTATACAGTGCTTTGTCATATAAAATAGACAGTGCTGCAGTGGGACTCGAACCGGGAATGCCTGCTCATTAGGTGAATGCTCTGCCCACTACACTATTGCTGTGCTGCTTCATTTGCATATATCTTCCTTGTTATCCTCTTCAGACTTTTAAGCTGCTTTAACCGTAGATAAGTGATGGGCACACCCACACACCTACGGTTAGCTTCAATCAGATTTGAAAAAAAATAATTACAGGGTTTCTTCATTTTATTTATATGTACTGTTGCTGCTGTACACATGGGAGACTGTTGGTGGGGATATGAGGACACCTATGAGTGGTATCGCTCATTTCTTACTCCTTTCTGCTGTTCTACAATGCGGGGGCATGTTTATTCTGACTGCTCTGCTTTCAGACACACCCCCTGCACTCTTATGTGCTCCGTGTAAGCCTTGGAGCTTGGGCAGCATGCCTTATTAATATGCATGACGCGCTGCCGTCTTGCTCCTAAACGGGCACTTCCATGCAGGACTAAGCTAGTCCTGCACAGAAGTTTAGTAAATCCAAGGGTGTGTGTTGCTTTTATCATGTATATCTTTCTAGGTATTTTGGTTGATCTATTCTGTCATCTATAAATTTTTAACAGTGAAGCTTCTTATCTTAATTGCTTTATAGTTTTCTCGGTTAAATAGCATTTAATTTCTTTCCTTCCTGTTATCGCTGTTTGCTTTTGTGTTAATATTTTATCTGTTATTAATTAAGCTACACAGTAATATATCCCATTTACTTCTGTTATATCACTTGAATTTCTATTAAGAGTCTTAATCACTTTGTTCATCTGCTTTATCAGATTTCTAACATTTTTGGTCTTATTTACTTTTTGTAATCTATTTTATTTCTTAATCTTCAGATGTCTATTTCTATTAAATCAAGCAGCGCTTCCCTTAGCTCATTTTCTTTTAAACTGAGGGCACATTCTTCACTCCCTGTTTCCTGAGAACATTTTACAGAAGGTTCTAGAACATCTTCCTGTGACATATTCTCTTCAGCTGCATCCTGCATCATCCATTGCTCTTTCACATGCGAACTCATTGGCCCATCACACCACATTGACTGAGTCAGATTTGCACACCATTTCCTGTTCCTTCCCTTGATGTGCATCTCCAACTGAACTTTCTTACTGGTTTCCTACTGAAGGTTCCACAGCATCATCATTTGGCAAGTGATCATATGCTTGCCACTTCACCTGTTTTTCATTAGTTTGGGACTCACTGTTCTATCATGCTATGACATTACCTGAGAAAGATTTGCTACACTAAGCCCATCACTTCACAGGTAATCTATAACTTTAGTTCCTGTTTCTTTAACCTATCCATTATGAATCATCTTTTCTACTTTCTCCTTTTGTTCCCTCATTTTTCTTTTCTGTTGTGAAATTTTCCATATCTAGATGCTTTTGTCTGTATTTCTCTTCAAATATTTTTGGAGCTGCTTTTTTATTGATTAGTTTTGCTTTCTCCTTTGCATAAATATTGCACCATATTACATCTTTTTTAATTCTCATGCCCATATTTCATCTTCAAATGTCTCCCACTCCACCTGTTTCTCCTTAATCTGGGGACTCACCATTTCATCATGCTGTGACATAACATGTGTTAGATTTTCTATACACCAAATCTTTCACTTCTCAGGAATTCCTTAACTTCAGCTTATATTTGTTTAACTTCTTCTTTATTAATATTCTGTTTTGTGTTCCCCTTTGTGATTTTTTTTATAT